>NW_014554665.1:177174-183135 GCF_001313825.1 Dinoponera quadriceps | reverse complement strand
ATCAAGGTTCTCGTCTTTCTACAAAGAGCGGGCTTTTCTAAAATAAACAGAGCGCTCGTGAAATACGAGAGAAGCGTTCTCTCTGACGAATCGTTTAAGCGCAGCGTGTTGAATCATTACCGCGTTAGTATCCACGACCCTCCGCCGGCAATTTCAGCCGAGACCGTCGAGGAGGTGCGCGCGACTGTCGCTTTCTCTCATAACCGAAATAGGAGGCGCCAGCAATCATAATTTTCCCCGGGCGCGTAATAGGCACGGGGGATCCCGACGCGATAATCGCAACGATCCGACGTTACGTCCCGCCGTGCGTGATGCGCAAGCGCGCGAAGAGAGCGACGTCGCTCAGCCCGGCAGACGTTTGTCATTAAGATCGTAGTTACGCGTACATGTAATCGTATTCATTGAAACGCGGACGAAGTGAGCCGTCCTGTATGCAGCCGCTACAATAGCAAGCCCGCAAGCAGACGCATTAAATTGGAAGCGAGCAACGTAAAGCCGCGCGCGCGCGCGCGCGCGCGACCGCACGGAGCGGCATTAATACGATATGTTCAAGGGATCGTAAAACGACCCCTTGGTAATGTTTAATATGCGATGGCGGGGCAGACAACGTTCCGTGCGGTTGCGGAGCAACGATAAAGTCCGGTACTCCAAATTCGAATCACCGGTGTGCGCGCCACCACCTTGCCCGCCTGCTGGTGGTGGTGGGCTTTCGCACGTGGCTGAACTTCTATCGGGGCCGCCGCCGGCGCTCCTGATGTACATGGCGTACACACGCGAAGGAACGTGCTTTCTCGCCCTGCCGCGGCGTAAATGTTGGAAGAAAAATATCCGAGCCGTGTATAAAAATCGCGGAGCGCGGCACGTTCCGCGCGACAACGCTTGTACTTAATGGACGCAAATACGCACGCACATCGTTCTCTCTCTCTCTCTCTCTCTACCGCGCGCGTTATCGCGGCCAACGTTAACCCCCAGCAGCGACCAGCTCAGCCAGGCGAGTCAACGAAATTACAAAAGTGCTATGTATTTTATTTAGTAATATAGAGGGGGGGGAGGACATTAGTAGAGGCGGGCAGGATGATTTGGTAGTTCAGCCGTAAACTACACTTACGGGAAATTGCGCCGCCGCGCTGAAGTGCGGTCGGCGGTTCGCGCGTCGGCCGAAAGTAAATCTCCAATAAATCACGCGCATTTTCGAGCGTGCCACCGTCCATCCTCTCGCGTTGGATAGAGTCTGGATATATAAATGCGAAATTGTATGATTGGTGGTAAATTAATTTAACGACGGATTTACGTCATTTCATTAAGCTTAGTACATTCTATACACTCGGTTGCGTATAATAATTTCGCGATATAATTGATCCCGTGATTATCAATTTTCTCATTAATTAATTGGAGCCGTTGAAACTCTATCTAGATCATAATAATAAAATAGTGCGCGTCGTTAGAGCGCCCGGAAAAATACGTAATTATAACGCCTCGCGCCGCGCCTGGGAACACGCGCGTCACTGATTGCCGTTCCATCGCGGTCGATTCTCCTCCCGGCCGTCGCCACGTTTCACTACCCTCGTTTGACAATCCTTCTCCCTTTATCTCTCTCCCCTTCTCTCCCCCACATTAATAAAAATCAACTATAAACACGGGCCGCGACCCGAAAGATTAGAAGGTCCGGGATTTTTTAAACATCATATAAATTTTATTACCGCACGAAATACGGCGCGGCCTTATTAATGCGTTTCATTTATTTCCATCAAAAGTTCCGCACGCTCCCGAGTATAATCCCGATCCCTCCCGGAATTCTTTCACGGCCAGACCCGTGGGAGCTTTCTTCGCTTTAAAGCCGCATTCTCGGGACGAGTGAGATCTCTTTAACATTTATTGCTGCATTTGTTCCCCCGGCATTTATTGCGGGATCCTCCGCGAGAGAAAGAAGACGTCTCGTTGCTACGCAAATTTCGTTCCCCGGCTCCACCGCTGCACTAAATATATCCCCGTCGGCATTAACGTTAAATGCACACGTGTTTCTTCTTCCTCTTTATATTAAACCGGATGTGCTGCAAAACGCGCGCTAACACTGCGCCTCATTAATCCCTGAATTTATCTGTACCCTTTTTGTGTATACTAACCTCTTAACGATATCATAATATCCTCTAGAATTAAAGAGACACGGAATATCCTATAAAACTGTCGCGACGCTCATTATTCAGCGTCTTGGCGGTGTAATGGTAACTGCTCTTGCTCTGTTCGATGAAAACCGATGCGATTTACCATTATGTATGCGCGACGATAAATTACACTCTGCCAGTGTTGAGATTCAATACCATCACCGGCGCTCAACAAGGTCTATTGATGAAACTCGACACTGTATCCCGAACTACGTAGCCTTGTACAGTCCCAAATTGAGCTTGCACTACTCGCGACGCGATTGATACTCACATCTTTACAATGTTTCGCGAATATTTCGACGGCATTAACGAGCGGTCCTGATTAATCCCGAAACGGAATTTACGGAGTAATTCGCTTCATGAATTCGTTCAACGAGTGTCTATCGCGGTACGACCGATTCTCCCGAATCGAAATTTCGCTCCTACATTACGTTTATTCAGTTATACATGAAGTTTTCAAGCCAAAACGGAAATAACTTCCCATTTACTAATTAATGGTGCTGATGGTGCTGCTTCGACGCTACAAAGGGAATTTAGACTTCCCGGGGCGAAATTTTTAATGCTACGTTATGTTCTCAAGTGTGGAAGATGAAAATAACATCCCATTTGCAACATCAAAAGTGCACAGTGGAAGACCTTTGACTTGATGTAGAACTAAAGAAACTTAATGTAGAACTAAAATTTTGACCCGAGCTACCACTTCGCGGACGCACTCACGGTACAACGAAGTTTTTGCTTCCATTATTGCCCCGAACGATGTAATACGAATGAATGAGAGCGCGCGATTTTTTGCGCACGCTCTGAACATTATTAAAAAACCTGCTTTATTCTATCACATAAGAAGTTCATTCGGTAATTGGCTCGGTTTGATACATATTAAATCCCCGCATTATGTCCCGAGTCGAAATTTTAGTTCTACGTTGATCCTGCAAATTCCGTCAGCAGCAGAATGCTGGATTGACATACACACACGCATATATATATATATATGTGTGTGTGTGTGTGTATGTATATTATATATGTATATTTCCTCTAAAGAAAAGAAAATAATTAAATTATTTTCATATAAATATATGTTCAATATATTATAAATATATTAATTAAATTTATATAAATATATAAATATGTAAAACTTTAATTATTTATGAAAATAAATTAAAGAGATTATAAAGGAGAAATACGAAACGTGTTATTTTATTCATTCATACATATTTATTATATAAAGTTAGAACAACAGCTCGAGTAATAAAGTCAAAGTTCGAATTTGCAGGGATATCGAAGAACCAAAATTTCGACTCGGACATTGTAATGTACCAATGTATTTAAATCGGGAAATATGGAGAAGACATACGCGCGCATGAGGAAAGTCTTGAAAGATAAAGGAGATCCACTCGCTGCATTTTCCCCCACATTTCTATCTCTCCGAGGGAAAATGTCAAGCCGTCACCGTTTTCATGGCGCTCGCGATGCAGACGCGGTGGAAGAATTACCGCGATGCAGCGGGCGCCGATCTCGGGGAAGGAATTCGCGGCGTTCACGAGATACCGCCCTTTAAAGGAAGATCCTCACTAAACACGAAAAGGCCCTCGATAAGCAGGCTCGGGACGTTAATGCGAAACTGATCGAGGGAAACGACATTTTCAGGGTGGCGCTACGAGGAGACGCGGGTCGCCTGGTATTTTCCGGCGAGTTCACCCCATTAAACATTTTTGCTATCTCGCTGGGATCTGCTCGAGGGTAGTCACGAGGGTGAAGAGCGAGAGAAAGGGAGAGAGAGCGAGAGCAAAAGAGAGAGAGAGAGAGAGAGTGAGAAAAGGCGGGCGGCACGGAGACAGACGTGCGGGGAGGTCGAAGATGGAAGCACGAGAGAGAGAGAGAGAGAGCGAAAGGGTAGAAACGAGAACGGGGGGTGGTGTGTTGGGGCTTGCGAGAGCTGCTTGCTAGCTAGACGTCGGCACCTGTTGCTTTTACGCAGTCGACCCTACTTCCTCTCTCTGTCCTTTCCCCTCCACCGTCATTGATCTCTCTCTTTTCCTTTCTTCTGAAGCGCGCTTCGTACCCGAGCTTTCCTCTCGTTCCCTTCTTTCTTCCCTTCGTCTACGTACCTTGATTCCGTCACGTGTCGGGGAAGGGCTGAACACCCTGAGAGGGTAAGACTATTCGTCGCTCAAGACTACTTACGTAATTCAGCTTCGCCGGAACGAATTGTCTATGCGAATTTCCGTCGACCACGAACGCTGCTCTATGTGCGCCGGCAAAACATGTGTGTTTCCGTTATTTAAAAGATTTCTATTTATTGTCCTGTTGCAAGACGCTAAAATGATTGCACCCTTGTCCATGTCCCTCTGTAACATTGCATCGAGAGGAGTTCGTGCGCGTTCCTTACCTTCGTTACTTTTTAACACATTCCCCTTGCGTTAAATTAACGCAAAAATTTGCGTGGGCCGTTCTGGGGCATGTGAAATGCGACAAATTTAACGCAAATGTCTCACTATGCAAGATTCATTATTTCAGGCACACGTGTCCTGCCTAAAGCGTGTCTCAAAATCCAGAAAATTGTCGTATAAAAAATCAAGAAGTCTCCGATATGTCAGAAAGCTCCGCTTCAATTAGCACGGAAGGGGTAGAGACGAGAGCCAGCCGGGCAAAAATCCCGTGCGGACTTTGAGCAGACCGGGGATACGCTCGATGCATTCGGAGCATCCCGTGTACAGCATCGGCGCGACGACACGGCTCTCGAGCGCAGCTCGGCGATCGCACTTGGAAATATGCCCCGGCGTTCGCAATAACGTCGAAATCAAATCGACGGGAGCGCGACCGGAGCCCCATCGTTCCACGAAGGGATGCCGATTGCTCTTTGCCGTGAGCGTGGCAATAATCAGCCGCGGCTCCTTGTGCAGGTATCCCAGCGCGGGGACGCGTTGGTATCCGCCATTCAGTGGGCTCCGCCAATACGGAGGAAACGTACGTATAAGCGGCATACCATTGTGGCTTGATTATGTGGCTCGTACTTCCAGCAATGTCCCTCTTACTCCTCGTTCATCCTCCGCCACCGTCGCCACTATCGTCGTCTCGTCGTCGTCGTCGTCGTCGTCGCTACTCTGATATGCGCGGGATGTGTTTCGCGCGATACCTGTATTGCTTGCGGAGTCCAGTGTCGAGAATACCCTGCGGACATCGCCGGTGTTATGTCCGTCATTATCCTGTAATAACAACGCCCGCCGATAGGCATCGCCCCGGTGGAATTAAGTTTGTGTTATTAGAAGTCGAGTTTACGTGGGAACGGTGCTCACGACCCCGATAACGTCCGTGATACATAGGTGTCAGTCGAGCGGCCGACGAGACGCGAGGAAAGAGCGCGAAAGATTGCATTTTCGATATCAGAACGCGCGTTTCTCTCGCCTCTTCTTCCGCGAAATGGGATGATTTTCGAGCGATTATTTCTGCAACAACGGCAAAGCGATAAAGGGGATCTTTGAAATCGAACAGTGCAGCCGGTCATTTTCTCCCTTTTCGCGAGACAACTGTACACGACAACACCTCCGAATTGAAAGACTCATTGTGTTAAGCGATAGGTTACCGATGAGTTTCCGATACGTTCCGCGAACATACTCTCGCACATTGATTGCGGGTTCGGCGCAAAGTAACCTCGGGGGAGCCATGCCGCTGCGGTGAATCGTCGATCATTGCCCTTTAACGACCCGACCGAGCGCGACACGAATAATCGTGTGTATACTTGAAGTGAATTATTCATATCGGTAACAGTACCGTTTGCCGTACATTTTTATCACTTTCCCCC
>NW_014554665.1:175902-177149 GCF_001313825.1 Dinoponera quadriceps | reverse complement strand
CCCCCCCCCTCCCGTGATTTAAGAGCTCGGCGGAGCAGGAGGCGTGTGAAAAGCTGACGCTGCGATTTATCGCCGTAACACGCGTCGCGCAAACGCACGTGAAAGTGGCCCCCGGGCAGTTTATCGTCGAAGCTACTCAACAAAACGCTCAGCTCCCGTTTAATATTCTCGACGAAAGCGTCACGCTGAAATTATAATCTCGAATCTTCCCCGCGGGTTAAGTGGCCACGCGTGCGAGGCGCGCGTTTATTTTTAGAACTTTCCCGTTCGTGATACGTACGTATGCGTCCTGAAAAAAGAGAGAGAGAGAAAGGCGAAAAATAAATCAGGAGCTCGCTACTCGTGCAAATAACGCCCCCGAGTTACATTCCCAGTCACCGGCTATAATGGATGGCGCAAATCATCGATCATCCTCCCTTAATAGCCCGACTCGCGCGCGCCGGCTAAAAGGGGTCACGTCCCGCCATAGAAGACGTATCCGAGAAAAATCGTTGTCACTTCCAGTTTAACAGCCAGGTATCCTTTTGTGATGTAGGATCTTACCCCGCCCCGCCCGCCGAGGAGTTTCGCCGAGCACGCAGGTTTCAAGGTTCAGCTGTGTGTACACAGACGCGAATGATGCACGAACGCACGGACTTGAAGCGTTTTGTAATCGCGAACGATAGCGTATCGTCCGCGCGACGACGTTTCGCGACAGGACGGATAAACGATCAGTAATTCGTAATTGACCGTCCACACTGAGGGAAAATACTTAAGAATTTACTTGCGGACGGATATAAGGTTGATTTCACAGAAATCAATCTTATTTAGAATAAAGTAACATTTACCTGACCCAAGGATGCAAATTAAAGGAACACCGAAGCAATTATTTACTTGAATCCAAACACTTTTTTTTCGCCGTATGAATTTTTCAGCAGTTCTCCCTTTCAATCATTTTCTCACTTCGCATCGGTATCGGGTGTGCTCGGCGAGACCAGTTTGCGGCCGTTTGATACCGGCTAATTCAATATCGCGGAACAGTTCTCAGTGTCTCCCATCATTCGGGGCTCTCGCTTCATCCGGCCGCTTCGGGGTCGAAGGAGGCCGCTCTTCCGGCGGGCAGGGAGAATCCACGGCATCTTTGGAGAGATTACCGCGACTTTTTCGCTATCGAAATAATCTGAAAAGACCGCGGGCTGTTTCTCTTCCCTTTCTCCGGGAGATAGCGGGCCGAAAAAGGGAGAAAGCCACGGGCAGGTCGGGGGGGG
>NW_014554665.1:124452-175894 GCF_001313825.1 Dinoponera quadriceps | reverse complement strand
GGGGGGGGGGGGGGGGGCTTCGAGATTGAGAGAAGATCGCAGCTATGAGATAGCGCGCACCGGCCGCGGAGCAAACGAGTTTCGCCGAGTTTGGACAAGACTTTAACCGTTTAGGAAGCGGCGCGTACGCGTCGCTTCAACGCCGGCTGAAAGTGACTGCCGCGTCGTTGCTCGCGAAGTGTTATCTGATGGCGGTGAGCCGGATGTAAAAGTGTTGACCGCCCGTTGCGACGACCGAGCGGCAACGAGCCGACCATCCCCGCGAGGACACGAGGGGTGAATACGTGAGTCGTTAAGGGTCGCCGTTGCGCGGCACGTTCCGCCCGATTATCGCGATTATTTCCGCGAGCGTGCGAGATCTCGATCTCGCTTCGTGCGCGCGAACAGTCCAACGTCGACGAAAGAATGAGTCGCCACGCGCGAAACGGTGACACGTCGTAATTAGCATCGAGCCTGACAGAACCGGACCTGGCGAACGCTCTTTCCGTCACGGGGAGTGCGATTGAAAATTTTGGGGTAATCTGGTATAACGATACTTCCGCACCTCATTAATCCTCGCAAGGAAAGGTTCATTCATGGACCCCCTCCGTCCCCTCCCAGGAGAAGATGTTTATTTATTATATTATTATTAGATTTTTGGAAAATGTATCCTTGCTCATTGTCCCATATGATTTATGTACCCTTTCTTGTTTTAATCAAGTAGAATGCATATTCATGTTTGGGTCACTCACGATTACATATCTTTCCTTGGGAGAGTTAAGTTATGTGTAAAGCACAATGAATTGTATTTGAAGAATCGGCTGTGTAGTCGGCTTTATATACGTCATTTTAGCGTCAGGATCGCAGGTGTTACTCTCAGGGCTAAAACTTCAAGTATTATTTCTTCTCGACCGATGAGTCATCGAAAATTAAAGGGCTCGACAACAACGAAGCTCCGAGAGCGTAATTAGTTCGGAAGCTGGTCGTCGATAGTCGTACGTTTCGCGAGAACGGTACGTGCACCGAGAATGAAGAAAGGCGAGGGCAATCGGGACAATCAGGTCGGTGGGGAGGGGGATTTTTGAAAGAGCGCCATGAAAATGCACTAATACGCGCCGGCGTTTGGGGAAATCTGTCCGACTTCCGAAATCGATATTCCGATGCAGGAACACTCGGAAAACGATTTTTCCGGCGCGCATAAAAATTCATGCCGTCGTCGGGACGGTAGCAGCGGCACGTAACGGCGATCGACGGATTCCGCCGAGTGGCGCGTCTCGGCGCACGTACGCGCCGTCGTTCGATCGTTTATTTCCAACTCCTCGGCGCTTCAGCAGCGAATTCGGCCCGAGACAAGCCTCTTTGATGCTCCCCNTTTGATGCCCCCCCCCCCCCCAAATTCTGCCGGCTAAACTCATTTTTCAGCGGCGCTGTTGTCCGTCGTCCGGCTCTTCCGACGGAAGTCGCCGTTCATGCCAGCCGGCTCAACGCCGCTAGGTAGACTTTCGCGAGCAACAGCCGACGGAGAGCGAGGGAACGAGGCAAATGAAGAGGGAAAGAGGAAGAGAACGCGAGTGAGAGAGAGAGAAAGAGACAGAAGAGAAAGAGGCACGGTGAGGAGTTGCACGAAAACCGGGAGGACCGGCGTGTTGTTGGCGAAGAGGAAGAGGAGTCACGACGCGGCTATAAATACGCTGCGCCACCTGCAGCTAACGTTCACCGGCATACAGACCAGACTAAGCTGACTGAGAGAGAGAGAGAGAGAGGAAGAGAGTCGTGTCTCGTTGCCAGACTGCCAGGAAAGCGAGCACGGAGGTGACTCTCTCACGGCCGCGTATCTCAATGCTGTGATACCATACCGAGTCTAGTTCGACACGTGGTCCGTTCGCTCTGCCTCTGCTGCAAACAACCGCCCTGATTGCGATACCGATCAAAAACTCAAGGACAATTCCGGGATACGGGCAGCCCGGTGGTAGTCGAAGATCAAGTTTCTGACGAGCATCCGGTAAATCGCGTGGAAAAGTATTCTAAGGGCGACCGCAGCGGGACGTTGCCGCAGTTGTTTTTAACGAGAACCCTGCTGAGAATGAAGTGTCACGATGCGCTTGATTAGTTTCTCAGTTACGGTGGTCTAACGGATACCACCGCGGGAAGAAGTGCGACGACGAAGACGTTCGCCGGCATGATTAGCGCGCGGAGTCTAAGGGAACGTGCGACATTACGTTTCACCATAATATTATTCTTTCATCCTCTCGCGAGGTTTGCACTGTCTACGTGGACTTATTCCGCTTGAGAGGAGAGCGGGAGCGCGAAACACGCCCGGAAAGGATGTAATCCGGCTGTAAGATAATAGAATCACTCGGGCGTGACAGAACGAGCGCGCAGGGCCGACATTCTAATCGAATGAGCGACGGAGTCTGAAGGACGGCGCGCAGGGTAGCGCAATCAATCAGCGACCGGGCGTGGTGCCAATAACTTTTCGGAAACTTTCTATTAACAAGATTACTCTTCTTACCCCGGGAATTCGGGAGTTTAAATGGCTGCGCTGCCGCCTGCGCGAGCCGGTCCCGCTCAAGCGGCAGAGATTGAAACGCCACCGAGAATCCGTCGAGCCGTCTCTCGGCCGGGGAAAAATATGCGCCGGCGAGCACGTCGCTCGTCAAAATACGACACCGGCAGCCCGGCATTTTCATCGGGCGGCAGGTGAAAAAAACCGCGACGCGAAAAGAGAGACAGAGAGAGAGGAAAGGAGAGAAAGAGAGCCGGCGGGAGAGACACACCTACCTATCGGCCTGCGGAAACGTCGTCCTTTTAAATCCGACACCGTTGAGCGCGTGTTTTAGGCAAACTAATACCTATCGGGTGTATCACAAGTGAAAGGAGCGCACGGCCGGCGAGGACCGGGGAAAAAAGAATATAAAGCATCGTCAGCTAGAGAGGAAAAAAGAGAGGGAGAGAGGGGAGGGGGGAGGTGGTGAGAACGGTCTTTCGCATAGAGGTAGTTTACTACGAGCGTGTTAATTAAACAAAAAGCCACCCCGTATACCAAGCTAATTAGAGAGTGGCTCTCTTACCCGCGCGCGTTCTCCGCTTCAAAAATATTTTCCTCTTGCCACCGTCCGCCCGTGCTTCGGTGCTCTCTTTCTCCTCCATCTCCTCTTCCTGCTCCTCACCATCCTCCTGCCACTTGAGCGTATGGACCTCACAGTTACTCCTATTTTTTTCCCTTCTTTTCATCTTGCTTACTTTACCCCACCCTCCTCTCCGCTCCAGCCCTCTCCTCTCCACGCCGCGCTCCTCCCTGGGATTAGCGGTATTTGAGACTTTACGGACGTCGGTCTCGGTTTTCACTGATGTCGTGCCGGAACGGTAAATCGCACGGTAAACAAATCTGTAGACTAAAAATGCAAAACGAAGAGAGCGCGCCCGGAAAGATAGTGTCGGGAAAAAGTCCGGGAAAAATCTATGTGCAATGAAAAATACGTTACACTGGTAAACGTGGGCACGCGCGAATGGAAAGGAAACAGTTAACAGTATTGTGAGTAAATATAATAAAATTGCACGCGTTACGTCGAGAGAGAGAGAGAGAGAGAGAGAGGAGGGTGAAGGATGGAAGAGTAAAAAAGTTTCGGAAAAAATATTTTAGACACTTATATCGCCACGTGGCTTATTTTCCGCGCCATATCTACGTTTCATTCCAAATTCAACGCACAACGTTCGTACCTCCCTCTCCCTGTCTTGTTTATTATTATTAATGCGAAACCGGAGCCTGAAAATAGGAATGGATTAATCAAACGATTAAGATTGCATTTCCTCGAACCGCCGCGCGCGCGCGCGCGCGGTCCGTGTTTTATTAAAACGCGCCATCGTGAGAGACGACAAGATAAATCGCCAAAAAGTCGTCCGAGCGATTAATCAACGAAAATTTCCGTTACCATGCCAGTTTCATGACTCAGAAGCGGCGAAGCGGGCGAGATATATCGGCCTAAGCCGGTGGGGGGCGCCTAATTGAAAATAGGTGCTTTAACCTAAATGCGTTGTACAACGGCACGTTTCACTCGATTTAAGTACTCGGTTTGGTGGCTGTGGCAGATTTAGGGCGCGAGCGGAGTAACCGCGATTAGAATCCGCTAACGCGGCCGCAAACAAACACTGCGAACGGACGCACCGGGCGCTGCAAGCGAGTGAACGAGCGAGCGTGCGGGGGAGCCGAGAGAGCGGCGAGAGTGAAACATCTGCGATCGGATTAGCGGTGGACATTGGCAACACTTCCGGGTGATTAGGCTGATTCCACATCGATCCTAAGTCCGCGCTTACAACCGCATATATCGCTGTACGGAGGGAGCGCGGAGCCCGCCGCGAACAATTCGCAGCTAGGGACGTGACTCGCCCGGTGTACTCGCTTTCTCTCTCTCTCTCTCTCTCTCCCTCGCACGGTCGCGCCTCCGAAAATCCACCTGGCACGTACAACATTTCACAAATATTTATTCGCGATGCTCGCACCCTCGCCGGAATTTCCTCCTCAGACACGCGTTAAAGACGATGGAGCTACGTGCTGTTGATTCTCCGCCGCGGAATTCCGTTCCTTCGCGCGTTCGTTCGCCCAGCGCGCGCGTTTGCACAGCTGGTAATGAACTCTACGTTTCCTGACTGCCGGGCTATTGTTATAAGTATAATGAAACGATAGGAATCTCAATACCTTTCGTGAACTTATTTAAACCGTGCGGCGTGCGTTCCCCGTTTTCTTTTTTCCCACTTCCGCGAAAGGAACACCGCCACCCCTCTTCTCTGTATAAGTCTCGCGAATTATAATGCGTTCATAAGCAAAGTTTTTCTAATTATCCTTATTATTATTATTATTATTATTGTGTTATTATTATTAGTATCGTTATTATTATTATTATTATTACCTCACCCGTTATTTCTACCTTTAATAAGCAATTTTCTCCCTTTCTTTCGGCTTTTTGTAAGTACAGAGTCTAGTTTTCTTAGGTCTAGATTAAGTTCTAACAGTAAATATGCAAACTCAATGTAAAGTCCACTTCTGTTGTTGGCTCTCACTCTACGACGTTACTGCGAACGTAGAGCTTTTAGCACAAAGCATGAGTTTTCTTTTCTACCCTCTTCTTTCCCTCTCATTCTTCGCGCAACTTTCAATATATCTTATTAGCACTATATCACATTACTGTATATTCCAAGAGGTCTTAACCGCCGAATTAAATAAATCTCATCTCTCTCTCTCTCTCTCTCTCTCCTCGTAACTGTCCGCTCAGATATTTCACAGAACGAAGCCTCGAGCCTTTTACACAAATGGACGGAGCACCCAGCGGGGAAGCTAAACACGCGTTGCTTACGTCATTATACAAATTATGCGGCGAAGGCTGCCGTAATCGTCAAAGCGCGACGGGGAGCGATTTCACGCGCTTTAACCTCCGCCGCGCCCGTCATGTAATTGCGAATGAATCCGCCGTGCTTGACAAGGACAATGGAGACGGGGGAAGCGTATGAGAGCGCGCAATTCCCCGGAACTCGCGGGAAAAATAGCGACTGTGCGGCAGCGTCGGGATCGTAGGTGAGAAAGGACGCAGAGCGGAAGGGACGGGCGGCAGTTTCCCGCGCGGCCCGCTCTGTCGCAGTGTCGTATATTCCGCCGGTGCGGTTGTACACGCGACGCCACTTTAACCCGGAGTCGTCCGGACACCCGCGCCACCCCGCCTGACCCTCTCTCTCTCACTCTCCCTGTCGCTCGAGTAAACTATAGACACGGACCTACGGACCAGTGTATTTCGGTACGGAGGCAGTAGACCTCGGTGGACCTGGTGTTTCCCTCCTCGCATTCCCATTCTTCGTCCTCCTTCCGCTTTGCCGGTCGTCGTCGGTAGAGCGGCAAAGCGGAGAAGAGACGGAACGACTGCGAAGAGAAGGAGGCCGGGGGGAGCCCTCGCGCGCTCTCGCGTCTTCTTCTTGTTTCGGGCTTCCTTGGCCAAGAAGAGAGAGAGAGAGAGAGAGGGGGGGGGCGGGGGAGAGAACGGATGATAGCGATTCCCGTGCCAAGAGCTACTCGTTCGGGCCAAGCACAACTTGGCCGAGGCACAATCGAGTGAAAGTCGCGTCGCGTCTTTCGCCGGGGGTGGCTCCTAGGCGCCGCGCGCGCGCGCTGAGCGCAGCCGAGTGAGCAGAGCAGGGGGGTGGAGGTGGAAAAAAACACTTAACTCGGGAGCGGGATAGAAAATAAGGACAAATTGACTGTCCCCGGATGGATGGGACGAAGAATTCACTCCGGTGCGGATTGCGCGGCCCGACGACGGGGAAAAGCCGTGAAGAGAGCGCGGTGACTGAGTGCTGATCTTAGATTGCAGACGGAATGAGACTTACGAGGAGCAGACGGTCGCTACTCGAGGCTGGATTACGAGATAAATGCCTGCGCGGTAGGTAAGTCGCGAACGAGTGATAACCGATAAGGGGCACGATTAACGGCGGCGTGGCGCCGGCGATCGGGGGAAACGATTGAATCGATCATTCCGCGAGAGATGTATTACGTGGCGACGCGACAACGCCTTGAACGATCTCGATCAGTCATGAACGACGAGCCACGATCGCCCAAGAAGAGACCGAGGGAGAGAGAGACAAATAGATAAGTAGATAGTACTTTGTATTCGCGAGCACTCGTCAAGTGTACACCGGTAGAAAATTATAGTTGATTTCGGCGCCGAACATATTTGATATTGTTTCATTGTAGCAACGTATGTATGTATGTTACTATCGCTGACACTATAGTAACACTTACTGTAGAAAATAATGGTTCTACTTTTGTGGTCGAAGGGTGTTGTTTAGTCGAAACTAACTATAATTTTCTATCAATGCACTCGATTTTCCGCGGAACGACGTGAAACTTCGAAAATAGGATACACGCATCGGACGAAAAAGTTCAATTGCGCGTGTTTACGCGCGATTGTCCCGCCGATTGGTGTCTTGTAGCGTGTGTCATGACATTGCCACGCAACAGATGTCAAAGGTCGCGATTGCCGGCAATAATCGGCGCGATGAAATCGCTGCGGGATCAACGGCCAGTCAAACGTGCTTAACAATCATTTACTTTAACTGATCGATCAAACTGATTTCCAACTTCGTTAACGCACTATAATGGATAGATTGCGAGCACGGTTCGACGTAATACATACATATATATGTATATACGTGTGTGTATATGTGCAATGTGTGTAATTAGACATAGTTTTAAATCGACGTCCATCGGGCGTAACGAGCGCGACCGGCGCCATAGCAGCGTCCTTTCGTTCTGGTTCCAGAACTGTTCAATTTCCGCGGGTTGATTGAAATGAAATAATCATTATTGTTCGTGCCATGATCATCTACGATACGTGGTTCTATCGCGCCGCAACGGCCTGGTATTTATAATGACCATTGTTTCGAAACGCACGAATTTCCATAACTGGTAATTCGATTGTCGCGGTGTAACCGCGTTCACAATTTACGCGAGAATAACATTTCCCGCTCGTCGAGCTCTGTGACTAACATTTCCTCCCCCTCTCCTCTTCCCTCTCCTCTATCAATGTTTTAGAAATTTTTTCAGAGCTCAGCCGCCATACCGTGGAACTCACTTCCTCCACAAATAAAAAATCGACTTCTCTAATAAGCTTTGAACAAAAATTGCATCGTTATATGCGCCAAAATTCAAGTGTTCGCACCCATGCTTAAGCTGAGAAACTCTTCTTTCAGTCTCTAAACGTTATAAACACGACATGATTTCGCAACAAACGCTTTTATCTCTCTTTCTCTTTCTGCGGTACTTTGTTGCTCTTCATTTACCTTAATTGTAAACGATTTTGCAATTACAGCTGTGACTTAGCTTCAAGTATTCTTTATATATCTTCAGCCACTTGCTAATACTGCAAAAACTATTGTAAATCTAAGAGATAATTTATATCCCAAAGAGTTATAATAAACTCTATTCTACTCTATTTTCTTTTCTATCCCCCCTCTCTCTTTCTCTCTGATGAGGGGAGGAGAGCGAGGAGAGAAAAATGGGCGCGAAAGGCAGACGGACGAACGGTGCGGTTTTGTTTCTCCCGAATGCGGTCGTAGCCGGCGTGACAACAAGACGCATCTTTCCACCCCCTCTTGATAATCGGGTATCGCGCCGCGATAACAATCGGCGTTGCGGCCGATCCGTAACTTAATTGCATCGTCGATAACGCGCACGGCCGCCCCCGCATTTTACTGCTCGCTTTCCGGGAAGGTCGGACGAAAGAAGGGTAGCTGCGAATCGCCGGCGCGTAATGAAGGAATTTATGACGCGAATTGCTCGATGAAAATATACGAGCCCATCGGCCCCTTGGGCGANCCCACCCTGAGCGCTCACCCCCCCCCCCCTGCCTTATCGTCGAGATCGTCCTTTTTCTTCCTTCGCCGTGCCTCAATCGACATAAATTCTAATTACGCCTTGGCGCAATGCGTTTTCACGAAATCCCTTGGATTCCATTTGTTGCGCGAGTTGTTGCACGCTCGCGCAATATGTTGCTCTCGAACTAATTCGTGGCGCTCCAGCCTCGTCGTCGTCGTCGCAACCGGGCGTTGTTCTCCACGGCCGATTTATTAACGGTCGACGCACGTGTTCGGACGGGACAGGAGTTTCGTTTCCGAGAATGTTATTTCGCGAACGGCGACGACCGATGCGGCCCGTCCGCGCCCACTCCCACGCGACTTCGTCACTTTGACGGAATTAAGCGCCGCGCGTTTACGGCTGTGTCGCGATGACGGGGCTCATCGGAGAGGATCCAGTGACGTCAGCACGGCGAACGATCGGCCCGGCTCTGATCAGGTTAATCTCTCGAGCATCGGTTCACCCCGAGTGAGAACCTGATCTGTGAGTGGCTGATTGCTTCCAGGGGGAGGACGCGCCTTTCGGCAGGCGACACGTGCTTTCTCGATTGCTTTCACGGCAACGTATAATTCTACGCTCGAACGAGCGCCGGAGTAAATCGTTGGAAAGGACAGACCGGCCAGTACGCTAGGCGGAATACTTTACTCGGGGATAATTGGGACACGTCGAGCGATACGACGCTAATTGACATTTCGCTTGGATTTTTCGATCGCTTCCCATCGGGCTGCTCAATGTTTTACGCGTGTTTTCGGACCATTTTTTCGTTCTTATTCCTGGAAATAACAATGCGCGTTTTTCATCATGCGGCGGTCGCTCTCCGGTACGATTTAAGGTCGTTGGAGTGCCAGATTTTCCTATAACTTTATTTAACTATTTGAGGAATAAATGTCAATTTTAAGCGAAATTAAGACAAACATATTGCAAACACGGGGATATTATTTGAAAAGTAGGACGTAAACCGCTAGGAATGCGTGTGAAAAGTGTCATCTTTGTTCGCGAATATCAAGCTTCCGAATGATCGATCTTCTACCTTTACAGACGTACGATAATATTTCCATCAATATGCAGCGAAAATTGAAAAGGATTCTTAAGAAAACGGTCGGAAACGGACCAATTACCTCAAGCAAATTTTTCTTACATTTGCACAATTTTACACCACCATCCCTGCTGCGGTTGGAGGAAAAGGCATAAAATCCGCGCGATTCTTTTGCCGCGCCACTAGTTACGGATCACGAGTAAGGATCGCGGTCTTCATTACGCGTCTTGTTCTTTGTTGCAGACCGGGAACAGTTACAAATCGCCGGAGGAATCGCCGCACACGGAGCACAGCAGACTGAGGTAAGTGAAAACGAGACGCGCGTCATCGCGCAACAAAGCTGGAGAAGCAACAAATGCAGCGGACGCGCGCGCGGTTATTACGAGGAAAACAGGCACTCGGGATGAAAATAGCGAAACCGTTCCCGCGACGATAAACCACCCGGACGTGATGATCCTAATGTTTTTCGGCGGGAGACAAATGCCCGGGGGGAGGGGGGGAGGGAAGGGAGGAGAGAAAGATCAATCGCGAGTCACAATTTGCCGGGACTCGACGCCGTCGGAACGCCCGGCGTTAAATCGGCAACGCGCGGAAATTGATGATTAACCCATAATTATCGCGTACCGCAGCTAGAGTTAATGAATCGTGGATAATTGTGATGAATTTCCCGGCGTTACATGTGCATCCTCCTGGCCGGGCCGATGATGAACCGCGGCCCTCGTGCCCAGGTGACACAAGTATAGCGCGCGCCGCTAAGATTGACGTAAGTCGAGCAACGCGTCAGTGGACCGCGCCAGGCGTGTCCCGAAAGCGAAAGATAAATTTCCGACTGCGGCCGTGCGCGCACACGACGGCGCAGCACGTCGAATGCGATTCGTGACGCGTATCATCCGTAAGTTGCACGTCGAGTCGACACTAAAATTACTAGGTGGAATTCCTGCGATACTTGAGACGCTGCCAGGTCGGCGTCGTCTAATCTGCCCTCGCAGAAACAAAAAACCGCGGGAGCGAGCTTTTGGGGGGGGGGGGGGGGCTAGTGATGGGACTGAGACCGGTTTTGGTACTATCGATATATTTACCTCTGAAATTGGACATGTTTCGTATCGATTCGTTCTAAGATATATTCGCGAACAATTTGAAATGTATCGAAACATGCGGCCGCCGTATCGATACACATCAATTATATTAAATTTAATACCCGTTTAATTATAATTCACGATTTATATGTCAGAAGTAAAATTAATACCAAAATAATTATAGTTGAAATAATATGGTTAATAACCAATAATTATGGTTATAACGTGGTTACAGATGGTAAAATACGATTAATATGGATGAAATCACATTTATTGTGTAAAATGGGGAGGAGACAGGCGCACGCTTTTAAAAAAAATTCAGAAATTACGTGTACTTTTAAGTTTAATTAAATTGCTCGTGCACTTGTCACATTTTATTCGTTTAGCAAGTGTTGTGCACGCAGCACTTCCTCTCTCGCAATCCGGTTGCTTCCGGATCTTGTCGACATTTATATGTTAATTTTTATCGTAATGTTTTCATCGAGGTTAGTTCAGTAAAAATTAAATGATAAAAATGTTATTCTACTGAAAATATAAAGAGAAACGCGATGGAAACACGAACCGGCTGTAATGACCGCAGGATGCGCGATCAGGGTCAACGAGTCAGTCATTCGATCGGTCCCATCACTAGCTGGTGCGGAAGAGGGCCTGCGACGCGCGCGGATCGCGAGTTCTACTAACGCGCCCGCGAATCCGCAGTCGCCGTCGTTAATTTGGGATGGCGATTACGGTGAAGGAGGGAGGGGAGCGGATGCGATCGTTCTTCCAAACGACGTTGTTAAACGCCGGAACGGCCGCGAAACTTATACGATTAAACGATCCATCATTTGTTTTAACAACGCTTAAACGGCGGACGATCGCTGGAGTAGCGCTCTCGCGGATCTCGTAATCGCGTAAAATTTCACTGTCGGCGAACACGACGGTCAAGACGTACGCGCGGACGTCGCTCCTGTTGAATAATTCAGGAAATAATCACACAACCGGATCGCGATCTTGATTTGTGAAAATGGCAAATGGCGCGGCAGCGCATCGATTTCCGAAAGGGGGCGGTTGGAGATGCGCGCGCGGTGTTGCCGAAATTGAAATTTAAACGGAGGTGCCCCGAAACGCGCGGCCGTAAAAACGACGGGGGATGGAAAAAATATCGCTTTCGCGTTGCCGCCGGAGGTGGAAGGATTTTGCCGGACTAAGGAAATCTCATCCGCTATACGTTCCATATCGCTACCTCGTGATGGCCGGTATATTCGCGTCTCGTAACCGTGATATTCATTCCTTCGGCTGTTCTAAAAATGCGATATCCGGCCCGTCATTCTCTACGAACGCCGCCGTCGCATCGGCGCGCCCAATCTCGCTCGCATTCGAGTCGAAATTCATCGAATTCGTCGATTCCGAAATGCATTCTGTCACGATAAACGCGCTCACGCGGGTGTAATGCGTTTCGTTATATCGCCGATTTTTTTTTTCCGTCCAGTGGTACAAAAAAGTACAGCGCAATTTAAACCGATCTCGTCGAAATTCGCAGCCACCGGGGATATTTTTTACGCGCGAAAATAATTATAACACACACACACACACACACATTGAAAAATCAGCTTGGTTGGATTAATGTGAAAATGGACCACCGAACGCGTTTTCGTCGAAGGAAATAGAATTTCGTTCTTATGACCAGAAATTTGGTTTCCTTCAACCGAAATATGATGGTTGTCTACTTTCTCTGATTGATCCGGCCAAACTAGTTTCCCAGTGCGCAGGCGGACGCGGTTAGATGATTTTTCAGAGACGTCGCACGCGACGGCGCGCGTGCCGGTAAATTGCTGAGAGGTAGCAAATTTTCCCAAAGAATCCCGCGCCGTAAAATCCACCGCAATCGCGGTCGATTTGTTTCGCACGTGCGAAGGGAGCGCGCGCGCCGCGATCGTCGAATATTCATGCATTCGACGTGCATTCCTTCTCCCCGTGCATTTTCTTTTTTTTTTTCACCGTGAACCGTTGTGGAAAAAAGTCGATCGAACGAGCTATCAGCCGAAGCTAGATCCGGAATCAATTGATGGTCCATCGTACGCGCGGCCTTTTTTCTCCTCCATTCCGGATCGCCGTATTATGCGCGGCGGCGTAACGATTGATCCAGTCTAGGATCGGGACATTAAATCCGCCTCGTTTCGGCCGAAATGCGCATCCATCTTGCGTTACGGCCGACGGCGCTATTTCCCGCTCGATTGCGATACTTTTAATAGGGAATCGGAGGGTTTCGTGTCGGCGCTAATGTAACTTCGACGGAAGCCCGAGCAGACGGGAACGATTATCTTTCATTACACCTGCGATTCCCAGGTACAATGTGTTCCAATTAATCGGCCCGGTCGAGCCCGATGCTAATGGCAAGGTGGGAACGAGCGCGCGTATATCAATGACGAATGCATCGTGTTTCTTACGGGTTAGCAGTTCCCGCGAATTGATATTGTTGTGGAATTAATAATTGGCAACAGGCGCAGAGGGCAACCGCGCGCGAGTACGTGGGAAAAGAGGGGAGAACTCGTTTGAGTGGCGATCAAGAGAGAGAGGGAGAAAGATAAATAAATATCTGGCGTGATATCTTCCTTTCGCTTCTGGATTCTGAGACGATTAAAATTTAAATACCGCGAACAGTCGAGAACGCGAGGCGGGGGGAGTCGTATTAACCGGTACGCAGGAGTAAATGATGAGGGGGATATCGGTGAAATCCTGAATAACGAGTGACTGCAGATTAAGGGCAATCTCCCTCGCGGAATACGTGATTTATAATTTCGAATTCGACCGACATTTGACGGAACGATGCGGCTTTTATGGCTCATCGACGGCGTCGTTAACGGCGCGCGGCCGTAAGAGCCCGAGAATCAATATTGTCCAAGTTCGTCGTGTTGAGGAAGACAGTAAAACTTTACGTTCGAATTCGAGGAGGTGGGAAAGAGCGTCGTGCGCGCGCCCGGTAAAACATCGTCGCCGGTGAAGAGTCCGTGGTGGCCGGCGATCGTCTATTATGTCGTCGGCCGGGGTGATAAATGAACGAATGAAAGAATGTTACACGACTCCGCAATTCTTTCGCTCCGCCGGGCTTTTTTCGCCCGGGAACTTCCCGTCGGACCGCCGGGTTTTTTTCTCTCGCGGAGCACGCCGTACGCGTGCTCCTTTATTTCCATACGTAAACTCGTTGCGACCAGATTAATCGGCCGAGTGCACGTGTATTCTTCCCCCGGATATCGCGCGGCATTCAAACATCCCGCGATGTTTGAGCAAGAGAGAGAGAGAGAGAGCTATTGTAACGTCTCACCGTTACGCAAATAACCGCCACGTGGAAGACAATTCTCGGACAGTTTTTTTGCCTTCCTTCCTCCCGCGGAGAAGAAAACACGGTGACGGACGCGAGGCGACAGCAACTACGTATCTCAAGATCAACACGTCAAGTTATAACGAGGAAAATTATTTTTAACGAAAACTGAATCGGTAATGTAACAACAAAGACGGCGAAACGGACGGCAAAGGAAATGAAAGAAATCCCGGATACCTGCATGGAAAAAAATTAGGATGAATTCAAGACTCGTACTTTCACAACGATTAACTGATACAATTCTCAGTTCGAAGATGTCATGCTTTCTATCCAATATTTTTCTCTTCTCAATTCACGAAAATTATTCTTCAATAACAAGAATATGATATTTTCAATGGGACTATATAGGATTTCTTTATGTAAGCAGGCTTTATCTTCATACAAGATAAATATATTGCTTATATTTGAGAATACGAGACTTGAATATCGATACTAATTGTTTTCGCGTACACGGCGGGAAATAATTCGGAGAGGCAGCGAATTTCACGCTATCGTAGCAAATAAATAAATCTACAGGATGTCTCTTAAGTACATATTATCGCAATATTTGAATCGTTCAAGTTTATTTTATAAAGAATATTTTATAAAGAAATGTGAACATACATTTACATAATGTAATGTTACATAACGTACGTTCGTGTTAAACTTTTATTCACAAAACAATCTCGGCAATCACCTTGTAAAACACCGGACAATACTCGCGAAACATCCTGTATATTAATTAATGCGCGCCACGCCGGCATTAAAATTTAAATTATTTTTCTTCGTGTGTGCGTATACACTCGGACGCAAGACTGAAGGATTTTTCGCGTCCAGTGTTAGGCGGCAACAATGGTCCCGGCGGCAATTAGCATTCGAGTGCTTTCTGCTTGCAAGTATATCGTAATGTAACAATCGCGCCGGGCTTGCTCGTCGGGCGAGGCTATTTAGGCGTACAACCGTCGCGTTATCAAGCCTTCCCCATTCGGAACGTGTGAATCGTCCGTAACTTCGGATCGACCGCGCGTTTGTACGCGCTTATACATTCTGACGGGGGTTGTGAAACGCGCGAGGCGTGAAACGCCGACTAGCGGCGGCGGCGCAACAGCCGCGCGCGCGCGAGTCACAAGGCGCGAGCGTGTCAAATTCGCGGGCCATATTGCGGTATTGTGGCCAAAGGCGCAGCACGCAGCCAGTGCTTAACGCCCGTTCGTTATACAAATCTCTCGTTTGTATTCAATCCGCTGACGCTTATTTCGTGACAGCGCGCCTCTCCCCCGCGATGCGATTCCCCGATAATCCGAGTCACTCTCGCACGCAGGATAATCCCTTAAGTGCTGCGCAATTTTCTCACGGCTTGTAAGCCGCGCCGAGCGTCGCGAGATTTTTGTCCGCCACGCGAGAACACGGCTCTCGTCATCGTGTTGTTCGTCTGAGCTATTTGAAATCCCGGCCCGTTCGAAATTTGGAGGAGCTAAGTAAAGCCAGTTTCCCGAACTTCGCTTAATTGTTTCCTCGTGTATCTCAGCCGAAACTCAGTCGCAATTGTACGAGACGAGAGTGGGAAAATCATTTCGGCCTCTTTCGCCGGGTCGAAATACCTCCGTCGCTTCCCCCCAGCGCGATTTAGCCGCTTGCGAAAAATGACGAATGATCCCGCGCGACATTAGCGATGGCGGGATTAAGCGTTTCGCGAGTGAATTCGCGGATGAGGAGACACGCCTGGCGAGCGAGCGACTTTCCAAGTTACGGCCGTTCCACGCCAATGTACGTAATTGGCTGCCGACGTCGCGAACTTTTAATTGGTTTCAGCCGTATGTCCGTCCGTTTCGGCCCCGGTCCGATGATTTTTCATTCCCGCCCGACCGGAAATCGGCGTCGAAAATAATAAGCGCATCCCCTCCCCCTCGTCCCGTGGCTCTCGCCGTCGAAATCGGCCCTCATCAGATTTTCGGCGCGGAGAGGAACGCGCGCGCGCGCGGGCTCGAGCCAGCGGCCAGAGATGTTGCCGGGTTAATTAATGCCGCAATGCCAATTATACGCGCACGCACGTAATTAATAACGAAATATTAATGACAATGAGCGGGTAATAACAACTAGAAAATTTACAAATGCCACTCGTTGAGCATTAACGGATCATCGCTAATACGACGGTCGACGAATGAAACGATATATATATACATACATATATTTATATATATTATCATTATGAGGCTTTTGTTGTAACAACGGGATTATCATCTCGTTATCAAGCGCTGTTTTTCAATTTGTGACCGATCGACGGACGCGACTGACAGGCGGACGGGTCGACGGACGGACGGGGAGTGTTCTCGTCGAAATTAATGAGCTCGCTCTTATCTGCGCTACTCGTTGATTCAGGTAACCGAGGATAGGCACTTGAATTCCCTCGCCGGAGAGCGCCTCTCAGATATCTATCCGCGAGTATCTCGAGTGGGTGTCGCGGCCGATCGGATTGAAAGAAAATAGCATGATATTATTTTAAGCATCGTTTCGCATCTTCGATAGCCGCTCCACTTCTCCCTCGCCGTCCTCGTCGTCCTCTTCGCCGCGTATAAAAGTATCCTCTACGAAATTGTGTGTCGCGCAATGCACTTTTTATTTCCCCGTTATTCGACTCGGGAGTGAAATTCTAAACTCCCGTTTAAAATGGGCGGGGATCTGATATTCTTCAGCAAGGCGTTGCCCGCAAAATTGTGTCGCTGTTCCGAGCAAATAGGGGAACCCGCGGATACTTGATCCGCCCTTTCGATTTCGTTGAATATCTCAAAACGTGAAAGGAAAGTCGAAACGTCCTCACATTATAATATCACAGACATTTTAATGGTGTGTCTAATCATATCGATCAAATGAAAAAAAATAATGACGATCCTCAGAGTGATTTACATTTTAATAAAACAATCGAAGTGTACTGAGTGTCCTCTATTCTAGATACTTGATCTAAGAATGGGGAGACTTCATTCGGGGGCACCGCGTCGACTTTATGTTTTAATTAGTGTAATAAAAGGTAGATACTGAATAATCATAATCAAGCTCCGCTATCGAATCCTATATTTCTGTTAGCAAGTTATCGAGAAAATTTATAGCGGATACCGCGCAAGATCTGCTTCTGCCCTGAAGGCCTCACAGTTGAGAATGAACGGTGCCGTCAACACGAAGAACTAAATCTTTCTGTTATCGAAATAATGGCTGAGGATGAAGGTTGTCCCCGATGCGCCGCTCTTGGACAGATTTCGAGCCTTCCCACTGTTGCTTCAACGTCGTCGCGGCAACGATATTCGCCGCGTGAATTTCGCGCGAGATGACTCGGCGGTTTCACTTTTACAAGAGTCATTTTCCCGCGCGGATCGTCGTCACTCGCTATCGGCCGCTTGCAAACGCGCGCGCGACGGTATAGAAATGACACCGGCGTTGTTTTTACATACGTAGCGCGCAATTTTTCACGCGCTATTTGCCATATAGTCGGTATAATGCAACGCAAGCGTTCGAAAATTTTTCGTTCCATCCCGCCCGGCGCCGCGTCGCTCGACTGTGCTCGCGAGTTCATATTTATTTTGCAATGTTGCGCGCGCGACGATAGTGTTTCATCTATTTTCAACCGATACTCTCGCGGCTCCCGCTGGAAATACGCGCTCGCGCGTGCGCTGCAAGTGTTTTAATTAAAGTGTTTTTCGATTCTAGAAAACTTTCGGGATAAACGTAACCTTGTAAATCGCTACTCGCCCGTCCGTAGTCACTACACCGGAAAATTCTATCGGATAAACCGATCGCATCGCAATATGGAACGAAAAACGCGCGAGACGATCACGAGAGCGCTCTGCTTTATTAAAGCCCGCCGAGTCGATACACGGTTCATAACGCGCAAATTGCGTTTTATTCACTCGTTTGAGTGAGAGAGAGAGAAGGAGAAGCGTGCATCTTTTGACGCGGCGCGGCCGACGTCGATCTGTAACCCTGTCATAAATTTATGATTTAACGAGAAACTAAAATTAGCGAAGCCCCGCTCATTTTATCGCCGTCGCCGTCGACAATGCGAGTAACGCGGGACACATTTAACGGGATTAGCTCTCGGCTGCCGCCTTCTGGCTCGCCGCCAAAGCAAACACGAAGACTTTCACTTCGACGCACGAGACTTCGCGATTCTCGCCGCTCGCAGATAGCGAGATTGCTCGCGTGATTAAAGGGCCGCCGCCCCCGAACTTTGATTTTGGAGAACTCGGCGAAATGAATGGAAAATTCAGTCTTCCAAAAGTGATGATAACAGTATGGCCGAGATAACGTAATGAAGCGAATTCGACTAATGAAATTTAACGAAAGAATATATCGCGCGAGCGGATCGTGGGCTCACATCACAGAACATTACGAGTGATCTCGGTCTCGATTGAACGAAAAAACTGGAATTTTCATCGCGAGTTGAAATTAATTGCAAACTTGATCCCGACATGTATCCTTGAAACTCGGGCGGCGGCAATTCGGGAAGTTTCCTCAAGGTGTCTAAAAAAATATTGAGTCGGTCTCCTCCGGTCTCCGGGTGGCAGGAATTTACTTTGCTGATAAAGTTTATTAAGAACTACATCTACACGGGGGCGTGCAAGAGGCCGAACAATAAACGCGGGAAAGGGCGTTCGCCCGGGTTTACTCCTCGATACTACCACCACCCTTCCTCTCGGCTTGCTTCCAAGTTAAACTCGACGACTTTCACGTGAGTACGCCGGTGTAATAGTCTCCGCGTCGTCGGAACTACGGGCGCGAGGACGAACAAAACGTAAGCTCGGAGGTCAGACTGGTGTATCCACAGTCCCATAGAGCGACCGCAGTTCAGGTCTGATAAGCAGCATAAGCGACGTATGTAGTAATCGGCGCACTTCATTTTTGCCTCACGTGCGGAAAGACGTTTCCATTTAACCAGCGCGTTTAACCGAGCCTGTGTTATTCGAATATAACGCATCCCTCGTATTTTCTCAATTACCGCGCCAACTATCGGATAACTGCTTAATTAGCGATCATTGGGAATTGTCCATCCGCGAAAATTCCGACGTCAGTCGTTTCATGCGCCGGAATAATTGGGGGAAGAAACTCGATTCCTCGAGAAGACAGATCGTAATTATTACGCGTGCAAGTTAATTCGGTGCCTTTTCTTACCAAAAGCCACGATTTATTTGATTTAATTATCGATGTAACACCCGTTATCACCGATGACTTTGTCACCAACCATCGGTTAACTATCAAATCCCCTCGATCATTCCGCGACGTTACGCGGTGATTTATAAACAAAGACGGCGGGGTCTTGAAACTCACAATCGAGCGGAAAAATATTCCGATTTAAAATGTTCATTTTAGACATTTTAGAATTAGGTAAAATTAGAGGCGCCGAATGAATTTACGCATCTAATGATCGGCTCTAATGAGGTGCATCTTTGAAGTAATCGTTGATAATCTTCGTAACTTCATTCTTTTCCATCGCCGAGTCATTAGGCGGTTGTCGCGCGTATCGGCAACGATTGCCCGGCTCGCCGCTAACTCGCGCGAGCGAGCTGGCGTATCCAATTTCCCTGGTTCGCAAACAGCGAATTCTTACGTAGCGAACCAGCCACCGTGCGCCGCGGCGCCGTCGGTTTTTCCCCGGTCTCGGGGAAACTCGAGAACTCGACGGATAAATTCGCCGCACGCGCGACTTCGCGTGAAAAGACGCCGGTCTGGCCCGCTCCGCTATCGTCTCGACATAAAATATGGATTATTCCGGGTATTTGCATTCGGAAAACAAGCCGACGATGACGACGGTGACGAGGGCGACCGCGACGAGTCGGCTCACCGACCAAGTTCGCCGCAGTCGACGGGAAACTTTCCTACTCGCGATTCTGATAATTACCCAATTGTTTGCGCCGAATCGTCAATCTCGACGAATGGCGTCCTCAATCGTCGAACGACGAACGAGTCCTAAACCCCCGGCTAAGCTTCCCGGTACCTTTATCGCCCATGATCGAGAGAGTTTCCGTTGCCCGAGTTGAAATTTTGATGCTATTTCGAAACTCTTAATTCCTGACGGTAGCACGTTAGGCCTAGGCGCGTTTTCTCCCGTTTACCTTCCATTTCTCCATTACTTAGAAAAAAAGTTGAGTCCACGTGACTACTGCTATCATCAGCCTGATCCGATGAGGCAGATGATTCCCTGGTAATCATCAGTCTACAAAGACAACAAATAGAAACTGGCGAGAAACTTATTAATTTATAAAAAAGAAAGCAAAAATTTTTATATCACCTGGAATAATCTATTTTGACGCTAAAACGGCGAAAATAACGATTCGAGATATCGTCTGGACGGGAGGAGTAAATTACATTATTAGAGTTAAACTCGGACCTATCCTGCCATCTTAGCTCCCACTGTGTCGTTGGTTTAAAGATTTAACGCAGAGTTAGAACCCCGAAGAGAGATAAATATTCCCCGTGCCGGAATCGGCAAATTATTAGTCGAGCTATCGTTTTGTCCGGAGCGCCAATTTCCAAACTAGAAGCTCATTGAACGACGCGAGCTGCTCGTCCGCCGGCGCCCGTCGTCGTGCCATTATTCCCGAAATTTTTCCCCGTTCGGCTCTCTATTGATTCGCGCGCGCGTTGGCTTTCTGATTGCCGGCGCGCGGTGGTCGGCGGCGGCTAATAGATCGCGATCGATTTGTCGACGCCGACGCCGGCTCTCCGCATCGATATTAATCATTTTAATCGAGCTATTGTTCGAACGGCGAGAACGCGCGGAGCAAAGAGCGATTACGTTAAGCCCTTAATCGATCGCGTTACCGTTATTCGGACGATCACCGTCGCGATATTATTATCCGGCCGCGCGGAGCTAGCGCGCACGAGCATGCGATCGCCGCGGATTGACGTTTCGTTGTTGACCGCGGAATCACGCGAAATTTATATCGGCGAACATATTGTCGCGCCGGGCTGCGCGCCGATGGCCGATCGAGCATGTCGAGGAGGAAATAATCGTTATTGCCGGCGACAAACCGCACGCAACGTCAACGAGATTCCATTGAGTACGTATCACTATTAAGTGTGTATCTGAAAATAATTAAAAGAATGGTGGAAACAGTCAATTCCAAATTGATCTACGTTGTATTGAAAAGTGACGTTTGTAGTTCAGTAATTCAGAGGCTGGATCGGAAGTGATTCCACTTGAAATGAGGTCGTAAGGTGAAATGAGTTTGATATGAAGTACGGTGGAACTTTTGCACTGCTTATATATTGAAATATTATCTAACTCACTGCTCGTGCAATTAGAGAAAGTTTGACCATCCGAGAGGCGGAGGTATTCGCAACTAAAGTTGATACTTCATATGCGTGTTCTGAAAAGAGCAAAAATAATATTTTCGTATTTGTAATATTGTATATACGTTTACCTCAACTTGATTTTTCTTTTATTGTTCTATTGCGATACGATGAGTCGTTGAGTCGGACGGTAACGCGCCGCGGCACAACGCCTCGCCGAGTTTTCGCGCAAGTAAAAGCGCGTATCGAAATAAGCGTAGATATTAGAACGCGAATTCCCCATTAGAGAGCTCGAATTCGCTGCAGCAGTCTACCGAGAATCGTATATCACTACCGTTAACTAGTTGCTATTACGAGATGTAATGCCATTTGCAATTTCTCGGCTGGTACCGCGACCGACGTACCAAACCCGGCGTCGTCGGTTTTCCGAACTTTGCACAAATTTATAACGTGGTCAGTGAATCTCGGTTAATTTCCCTCCTCGGGAGTACCACCGCCGTCCGCGCGGTATTCAGCGAAATGTATGGGAAATTTTAAAAGGATACGCGCGCGCACGTTGCCGGAATTGTTCACGGGATTCAATGCGGTAAGCAAATAGGAAACGCAAGTATTATTACTCATTTCAAAGAGCATCTCCAAGGAAAAGCTTTTCCCCGCAACGAAACGCATCGGGCGTGCGCGCAAGCGTACCTTGTGCAATATTAGTTTAGTAACGCAGGTAATATATGACGAGTTGGATTCACGACAGTTTACGATGGTCGATTTCAATCGTCGTACAATTTTATGGACATAACTTAAATACTGACTGTACGCTTAACGAGGTGATTCTATCATCTAGGATTGACCGTGTACGTGACCCGACCGTCAATTTCACCTCTGACCTTGCATTTGAATATCTTATTAAAACAACGGGCACTGTTTGTAAGATTCTAAGTTTCGCTGGACCCCCCTTCAGACTCGATTCGCATCCTTTTGTCACATAACAACGCAATTGTAATCTTGCATCCGCAGACTGCATTTGATGTCCGCATACCGACTTATTTATCTTTTTTCCTGACGGTATTGACTGTATTATTGCCTTCTCTTTCATCTATATCAGAGAATATTGATCCCGTTGAAATAAATAAATAGATAAATAAATTACTAGCGACTTCCTCGAGAAGATCTCGCGTCCCTTCTGTTTATCATCAGCCGCCGCAAACGTTTCCGAATTTCGCGTGTCTCTTCTCCCGGCACACACGGTTGAGGAGCCGAGGAGGTACCGCGATCTTGCACTTATTGATTCTATTGCGATACTTCGAGATTGTCAATCGGGACGTGCTCGATCCGAGACAACGGAACGGATCTCCGAGCAGGCCGGAGAATGACGAGTTACATCGTCGGCACGAATCTCCAATTTCCCCTAGCCGCAGGGTTAAATATTCATCGTTGAAGAGCGGCGTTCTCTCCCGGCGCGTATCTTATATTTCAGGTATAGATGAAACCGGAAGAATCACAGGTATGCGCCGGCATACATACGACCCGATTACATTTCGCATGCAAATCACGCCGAGTAATCACGAGCTCGCGCCAAAGGCATCCACCTGTTTCCCTAACGCGCGGGCGTGCCTCCTTTGACCTTCTTCCTCGGCCCTGCGAGTTTTCCTCTCTCGGCGACCCTACGCCGTTCATCAGCCTCGTGCCGTCGGGACGATTGTTTCTCACCTCCCGATTACGATATCCGTTGCCGCCGGAATAAATCGCGAAAGGAGGGTCGAATTGCAAGATTCTCTCCCCCGCCCAGCTCGCGGTCGCGCGATGCACGGAGATACCCGAGAGAACGGGGGAAAATGGGACACGGGTGAGAAAGGAATTGGCGAAGATAGGTAGGGGGAGGGGAGGAGGGGGCGTCTTCGCTCGCAAATGGACTCGGATAGGTGCTTTGTGCGAAAATGAAAAAGTCACGAAGGCGGAAGGTAAGAACGTACATATATACGCGTAGGCATAAATATGTGCGCTTCTCGGGCGGGGGTGCTCGGAGGACGGCGGAGGGGGGTGATAGGAGTAGAAATAAATTCGTTGCACCCCGAGGACCGATATGATACGCCGAGAAAATATAGTGCCGGTCTTGAAATCGATACCACTGTCAACTTGTTCGCGCCGCCATCGCCGCCGCGTTGTCGAAGGTACCGAGGCGGCGGTCGCGAGGAGCAACTTCTTCGCTATCGTTATTCCGGCTCCTCTGGAGATGACGACGCGAAATTCGCTGCGCCGAGCGTCTCGTTCTGTGTGTTCCCAGGCAGCCCGGCGATGATAAAATGATGCGCGTGTAAAGTAAAAATACCAATGTCTGGCCACGACCTACCTAACTCTCGACCATTCTTGTTGTTTCCTATCTTTAAATACGGTTATTCCAATTTTCGACATAGAATAATATACAGGACGTTTGACGCAAACTATCTCATCCGTCGTATACTTGTAGTTTGGGTCGATGTGAGCAAATAGATCCTCTACCATTTTGCAAACAAGCATGCAAAATTTTGTATCATTAATTATTGAGAGCGGCCATGTGCGAAGGAATGTTCTTTAATTAACAACTCAAAAATTCGCGTGTTTATTTGCAAAATCGTGAAGGACTTTCTTGCTCGGAACGGCCTAATCTACGAGTGTACGACAGCTCGCGTCGTTTCACTCGAGATTCGCGGAGCTCCGGACGACGGGCGTACACTCGAGAATTTTCCAAAGTCCGTCGCGATTACGCGCCGTAAATTTCACAATAAAACGTTCGCATGGGCGCTGCGTCAAGGGCGCAATTTGGCTAATAAATCCGCGGGAAACGATCCGGTCGTAAAGAAAAGAGAGTGCCGTGAGCTCTCGGCGCGCGCGTTCGTGACAAGAAGGGCGGGAAGAATTTGTCGTCGCTTGAATGTTATTTCCTCGACCGGTATCGGTCGGTCGGTTTGATAACCTGCGTTATGCAATCGTCGTTCCGCTATCCGTCCGCCATGTCGAGGGGCTTCACGGCCGTATGAATATGCAATATTTCTTCGCCGCGTGCACGGAGTTACGCGTTCTGCGTTACAATGCGTGCACGTAAATGTGTAATATTATACATATATATATATATATATATATTTATACATATACATATATATTCCTGAATAAACCAGACCTTTCATCTCCCGCGGCAGGTCTGCTGTATGCATATCTTCCTTCTATTCCGCGCTTACTCACGGGGGCGGTGGGCGTGCAAAGCGAGAAACGCAGGGAGAGCCCCACAGAGGAGATGACAATACGATTATTTATCCTGGCCTCTTTGAAATCTTGATCCTGAATCACGGCCTCTCCTCCTCCTGCGACTCTTTCTTCTTCGCCTCGCCTGCCGTGAAACGGCTACAGACGCTCTCTTGGACGAAAAATATGTATATATTCGCATCGCGTATTTAGCGCTGAATACGCTCGATTTTAAATTTCGTTTACACGATGGTGCGAGGGGAAGCTGCTCGATGTGAAAATCCGAGATCAGCGTTAGGAAAGCACACGCGAATGTGGCCGGAGAGAGAGAGAGAGAGAGAGAGAGAGAGGAGGACCAGGAAAATGCGAGCCGTAACGTTTTTCACCATAGGAATCAGAGTTTGACATCGCGCTTACGTGCGCTTCAAAATTTACCACATGGCACATCGAAAACACCACACACATACATGGGGTTACCCCGTGCACGAAACATTTTCGAACTTGGTTATCCGGCGGCAAAATTTGTATCGCGGAATATCCGAATACGCGTGGGAAAAAAGAATTCACATAAATCGCGATGCTCGTGTATAAAAATGCGTATCGAAATTCTATCCCAATTAAAATGTTCCTCCGAGCGTAATCCTACCCGGCGTCTCTGGTAAAATTGTTTATCCCGCGCGAGATTCGCCGGCGATATCTTCGCGATCTCTTCCGCGAAGAGATGATGAAAGCGATCAATGAAAGGCGAAGCGAGAGAACGGGGACGGTGAAAGGAATCTCGCGTTTTACCTGTGAGGCGCGCACCGCCGAGGACGGAAGTCCTTCTGGAATCCCTGCCTGCTGCAGGAACAGAAGCCTGCCGCACCAGGTGTCTACCTCGCTTCGGAAACCCGTCGGCATCGCTCTCGGAGACGGCGCACACTCGTCTTCCGTGCCGATGCACAAGCCACGTTACTCCCTCTTCTTCTCTCTATCTCTTTTTACGAGCTCCCCTGGTTTGATCAACTCGCTCTCTTTTTACACGCGCAGCGATCGCGAATCGTACAAAGAGACGTTCTCTATTTGTCCCGGCTCCCGCCTACTTCCATCGCGGTGTTCCCCGTCCCCTCAACCCCCCGCCCCGCTCCCCTTTCTGCCCTCGAACGAGCGGCGCCGCGCTCTCGGAAATAAAGGGGCTCGCGAGGCAGGAAAACCTCAATCAGGAAACACACCGGGCGACGTCGTGAATATTGGAAAATTGGAAATCGGTTAGCCCTCCGGCATCCGTCGACCCTGAACTCTCGCTTGATACGAGAGCCCTCGGGGTTGTCTTCCTCAGATCGAGCGATACGGAGCGTGCGGAGCGTGTCGTGAAATTAATTACATGTACCTCCGTTTTTCGGACTTGCAAGCACCCGGATAATAATGATGCTCACGAGCCGTAAACAAAACGCGACGGTAAACAAAGTAACGTACAATTGAAAAGTGCGTTTCTCCAAAAGGCGAAGCGCTTTCACAACGACATAATAATACATCTAGTTAGAATTTCGACAACATACCTCTGTACATATAATTAGCCCCGTTATATTATTATATATGTGTCTTCCCGACTTGTTACATTATACGATAAGCCCCGAGTCCCCATGAGTGGGTATGCTTTGCTCGGTACGGTATCGTGACGTTGCGAGAGGCAAGACAGAGTGGCCATTAGCGAAGTTGTAAATAGATTCCATCTCGGGGCATGCCAATGGCACCCCGAGCGAGCGAAATATCCACACAGGCTCCGTCGAAAAATTCCCCGGCGCTTCTCCGCGGAGTTACGGAGTGAAATCGCTCAGAGTATTCCGGGATTTTTCCGCCGCGATCGCGTGCACGCGCGCTCGGCAAAGATTCTGTTTCGTAAAAGCCCTCGAACGTATCCGTCCGGATTTTCGCGAGTGTACAAGTTGCTCGATCGATAAAGCGGTAGCGCCGTTGACGAAAATATACTGTAGAAAGTGGAAGTAAAATAAATGGGATAGGGGATCGCGACATCTCGCCGACGGTGTGTGCTTGCAGTCGCGCGCGCCGGTGAGCAGCGCGGGGAGGGGAGGGGATGCAAGATGCACGGGATCATTGCCGGGAAGAACAGGCTCCGTTAGATTTATTCCTCGTCCCTATCGAGACACGATCGTTTATATTCCCCGGAATAGATATTCGCATCGGGTTCCATCTCGAGTCGTACTTCTCAAATGCGTGTTCGTCGTACGCCACGATTCCCGAATACGACGCGTACGAGAGAAGGCGGATAGGACGAGGAGAACGTCCTGGGAATTGGATGTTAACACTCGTCCTCGACGTTCCGTGATTTGTCGAGTCGCTCGACTTTCGATTGCCTCTACTGAAGGATGACTCATGCGAGAACGAGAACGAGTCTCCAGCCTGCGGGTGCACTAATATCTCGGGTATGTTGATCCACATACTTCCGGTCGTCGCGACATTAGTCTTTCATGGAGCGCTTCGTGAAATTTTACGCACCGAAGAGAAATAGTCTGAGAAATCAATGATAGATATTCTCACGTATGAGCAAGAATATTACAATAGAAGGCTTTAGTTTTGAATCGAATCGCAAGTAATATTTGAATTAATACGAATTCAATCAGATCAAGACTAAAAATCTTCCAAGAAGATCGCAATATTCTTGCTCACGTATGAGAATATTTATTCTTGATTCAGAACTAATTTTTTTCTGTACAAACACACACACACACACGCGCATGATATTCGCGTGAATGAAATATCAAATCAAATTCGTTATCATGAAAAAGTAAAGGGTTTACCGTTATATACGCATTGAGTACATTAAATACGGAAAGAGTTGTTTAATGAATCGCATGCTTTTCAATGCATTATATTAGTAAATCGCAAAGGGGGGAGAGGGAGATTAAGGAAATAAGAAAAATCGCGCTGAATCGCGGAGGCGGATTAATATTTTAAATAATACTCGGGGGCCACGCTCGCATTTAAATACAATGCCGCGAGCTTAAACCCCATTTCGGCCCCGAGGACGAATAGCCGTCTCATTATATGCCCTTTACGCCCTTTCATACGCGACTTTACCCGACAGAGACGTACGGGACGCAATTGCGCCTTAAAGCGGCGCTATCGCGTCGTCCGAGCGGACGAATTGCCGCGAGAGAAATGCACGGGAACACAGAGGCCGCGCGTATGTCCCGATTGTGTAAGCAAGATCGCAGATTACGCGACGAATTGCCGCGTTAGATCAGAGATCTCTCGAGCGCCGCTCGAGGCCCGTCCCTTTTTCCGCTCGGCACTCGCGTACGAGCGCGCGTACGTGTCGCTTCAACGCGAACAATCGCGGAGGTCGATCTTACGAGCCGCCCTTATTTCTGGCTGCGCCCGACCGAAGGTGCTGCATTCACGTGGCGATAAAGGGAGACACACGGGCGTGCGTAAGTGACGCGCGAAAGGGCCCGCCGAAAAGGCTCTCCCGCGGGGAGCGCGCATTATCATCCCGGGACATTAGGTACCTTGTTCGTCGAGTGCCCTTCGCACACATCGCTCACGCGGCACGTACACGTGTACATGAGCCGCATAACGCGCGATTTCCATGGGAATGCGGCCGGCAAGGGCTGAGTTTGCATCCGAAAGATAACCCTGCACGGCGCTCTCCGTTTATATCGATCTACGCGCGCCCGGTCACTGTATTAGCGGTCCGGGACCCCTCGCGAGAAATTGCTGTTGACTTCCGTCGCTTCTCACCGGTATAGATTGTCCCTTCGACTCGATCACACTCGCTCGCTCGTCAACGCTGCGCCAACAGTGTGCTCAAAGTAACACCGCCCGGTCGGAGGTAATTAATTTTTCTGCCAGTTCAACTCCACGCGCGGGGACGGAAACCGGTATCGCGCGGGCGATCGGCCGGTTGGACCGGCGCATAAACCGCCGTGAACATTTAACGCCTATAAATTCATAATAGAGCTCGTGTCCAAATATTGACGCGACAGGATACTTAAACATCCGCGGCATTTAATATCCGTGAATATTTCACGCGGATTATTTTATTACGGATTGAAAAACCACCGGCGCACTCGCTTTCTCTCTCTCTCTCTGCGGAGCGTATGTACCGCCATTCTTTCCGCGCGTTATTGCTGGCGCGGCATTTTTTTCCCCCGGGCGCGAGAACAATGGTCAGAGATAAATACTCAGGATCGAAATTGAATCGCGCACACGTCGTTTGCACGTGGAATAGTTTTGCGAGCGCGAATGGTAATTGGTGTTTATTTGACGTTCAGTTTTCGAGTACGGAGCGACGCGTGATGCGACGGCATGTGAACTTATGAACGGTTCGGTCTGGTTCGCAGCACCGTGTAACGATATTGTTCGACGGACGACGAGCTGCTGTCACGGGACCGGCCCTCTCTCTTTCTCTCTCTTTCCTGAAATACTGACAATGTGAAACTTTACTGCCGTCGCGGCTAGGACGCGCTTAACGCCGATATCGTTCATTATGTTCATGAAGTGGTGATCGACACCGCCGTAAGTAGGGCGATTTTACGCGACATAAACTTGAGGAATGTCACTCGCGCCTTGCTCCCTGAAGATATTCTTCTTTGTGTGCACTGAGAGAAAGAAATATCGCAAAATAACAAATATTTGTTCGGCGGATATTAATAATACATTTACTCATACCAACATACATATTTGTGCACTGAGAATAAATTTGTTCGAGTGAGAAAATATACATTTTTTAAAATATGCACCTTTGCACAAAAGCAATCGTTTATTCCATTTAAATGAAAGAGTTTAGATTAAGTAAATATGTTATTAGTATCCGCTGAATGAAAATTTATTTTTTAGATGTTTTCCGAGTAAATATTTGTTTTTTATTTTTTAGGTACTTCTCCTGAATAAATATTTTTTTTATTTAGACGCACACAAACAAAAAATTCTAACCATAGTTTGCATTTATTTATATGTATTACCTCTCGTTTTTTCTACTTTAAACGGTAAAAAAAATATAAAGAGGTTAAAAAAGAGTAAATGTTTGTCAAGTTCATTGCTATTCGAAAGAGCGTAGTTTTTATCCATTTCCACATTTTTCGAATCGCTTCTATTTCGGACGGGTTTGAAGGTACAGCATTTTTAAACTACATCAATGGGATATTTCCGCCGTTTTTTCGAGACATTTTGCAACGGTCGACGGCAAAGTTCGGCAAAGTACGACGGTGAAGTTCCTTCGAAAAAGGGCCATTTGTATCCGTCTAACCGCGCCATACTTATTCGTTTCGGAGAGAGCGTCTTTTTGAAGAATACAACGATCGTCGAGGGTTGGCTTAAGCCTCGGCGCCACGATGCCGTGCGGGTTCAAATGGGCATCATCGAGCAACGGTGTTGATACCGCCGGAATTACTAGGGCGGCCATAAACTCGAGACAAATGGCATTTAGGACTTCATCCCGCTTGTGGAGCAGGTTAAGCGAAAAACGTGCCCGGGGGGGAAAAACGCGGACGCGCCGGAAACAAAATGGTAATGAATGAGAGGAGTGGATAAAGGAGATGGGCGTAACACTCGGAAGGGTACGTCGGCGGATGATTGAGAGAAAAAGTCTCTCCACCCTCGCCCTTTATCTCCCCACCCCCTTATTCCCCCGAGACGTGCGTGTCAGCCGGAGGCTTCGCGGATTACACGCGTTGTTTCGCGAATGTTACAATCCGACAGCGTTTAAACGCTCTTATGCGATTACATTCGCGATTTCGTAAGAAAGAACGATCGAACTCGGACAGCTGTCGATCCCGCGAATTTTTCTTGCCGCACGCAGTTCCTCTCTGTGAAACGTGCTCGACACCCGGGCCCGCGACGGGATGTCGACAGAGACCGACTGTAAAACCCCCGGCAATTTCTGTCACTCGCTCGTTTCCCCCGTTTTTCTTCGCCGTTTAATTAATATCCACGGACGCTCGGAGAGTTGTAAACCTCGTCGGCCGGATCACCATGATACACGCAACCTTTAATATCGAGGACGTATTCCGAGGGTAGTATTCCGGCGGCGGTGGCTGGCGGCAAGATGGATACCGGACCGGCATCTCGCAGTGAAACTTTTAGAATCTCCGGAGAACGAGGACGGGTATACGTCGGTACATTTCGCATTCCCTATTCCCGCGGGATCTCACTCGCTTCCTTTCGCTCCTCTTCTTTCCCTTCTTCTTCTATGCTGCTGCTGCTGCTTCTTCTTCTTCTTCACGGTCTCACTACCGTCTCCCTTCTCGTCGCCCAAACCCGGTTAGAAAGGAAGACGCGCGATCCGTGATACGCTATAGAGAGCGACGCCGGTGTTGCTGTTGCTGCTGCTGGCTGATGGCGCCGATGCTGATGGCGCCTCCGCATGCCGCGAAGCACAGCTCGGGAGCCGAGCCGAGGGAGAGAAGATAAAGTTCGCGGCGGTATGCTGATACGTCAGCCTCGCACCGCAGGTGCGGTGCATGACCTATACACCGCACCCTGTCTTCATGCTTTCCACTACCGCTTTTTTTTCCTTCTTTTTTCCGCCCCTCCCCCCCGCCCTTTCCCACGATCTACCTCTCGTCACGAAGAGCACGCTCGCCCTCGACGCATTCGCCGAACTTCCCGGCTAAATAAACTACGGCTCGACGCAGCGCGAGTTGCCGTCTGGAGGATTCCCAGGCACGCGTAGATGCACACCGTTCCGTCGTTTGTGTAATCGCGTCGCGTCCCAACAATCCTTCCGAGGCTCGAACGAATTTCGGGGCGACTCGGTAATTAATCGTTTCACGAATCGGATACTCCGGCACTGTGCGGTGTGCCTCGCTTGAAAATTTTGCAACGGGAACTCCGGCAGGAATTAATCGCTCGGCAAAAATTTCGGGGCAAACTTCCTTCCGTCGGAAAGTCATCCAAAATTCAATTTCCTCTGACAAACGATCCGCTTAATTTATTAAATATTTCTCCACAAAATGTGAGACATTTCCACACCGGGAAGGTCCGAAATACCGAATGATCTGTTGTTACGTTTGTTTTAAAAAGCAATTTTTCATTTGGATTTCTATCTACAAATGAGCGAATACGTGTCTGAGACATCTCTCGGTGTAGAAAGAGAATCGAAAATAAATGAAGAATTTCTACGGGGGCAGAAATGAACTAATGAGCGCGAGCGAGCGAACGAGCGAGCGAACGAACGTATGCACGTGAAGCAAAAAGTCTTTACGCGGGCATCCCTGATTCGGACGCGGAATTTTTCCTGCTCTCACATCCTGCCGTTCTCCTTCCAATTACAGAGTGAAGGTTTTATTTCCCGTCGAGCGCGCCGGCTGGTAATTAGGTGGCGTGTACAAATTTGTTAACTCTTCAGAAGGTTAATGGCGTACCAGACACCGCCAAAGAGCGCTCTTCCGCGTCTTTGTCTTGTCCCGGGCCCGAATTATTCAGTCTCGCGGAATCACTGTCGGGCGCCAACACTCGCGAATTAATTCAACTCTCGCGACTCGCGCGTAGAAATATTATCCGTGGGATTCTCATCACGAAGGCGGGGGCCAGTCAACCGGGCTGAATAATAAAGTAAGACGGCAATGTTCGGAATATTATACGTCGCGTGTTAAACCGAGCGGATATAAAAAAGAAAAATAAAGGAAAACGCGCGCGATGGGGTGGATCGATCCGAAAAATAGATTAACGTTTAATTTTAGTTCGTAACGCGTCGACGGTAATCAATCTATTTTTCTCTGATCTTCCGCACTCAGAGAGATAATTTAATGGTAATAGCTGAATTTCATTAGCTGGCTTGAACTTTGCTGTCAATGCCAGAAGTTGGCTATTAGAGGAAAAATGTATTTCCTGCGGGGGTACGATGGGGCTTGACAAGTTTAGCAATGTCCAACGGAGAAATCTAAGCGCGTGGAAATTGCGGGTGGACACCCGACGCGTGTATTAGGGAAGCCTATTTGCAACCCTTAGCATTGTGTAGCGCACGGCTGGCAAGTTGCCACTGGAAATTCCTGCGGAAGCGGTTCGCCACTTCGGAGCGACGACTGGATGAACCGAATTAAACGAGGAGTCTGTATTAGATGGGGGTTCGTTATTACCACGCGCCGCCGATCCGGTAATCTTACAAAGTGCTCGTTAACGGCGATTTTCGAATTGGCACTTCGCGACAACGAGCGAGATCGATACAGGGACGCGTGGAGCCCGGGAGATAATGAAATTCTTCGGCGAATCCGCGCGGCGATTCTCTCCGGGACCGACGTGTCCCACCGCGTGACCGGTTTCTTCATTCCCGCGTTTGTTTTTTGCAATTGGAACGATCGTCCGACACGATGGCGCGTCGCATTCGAGATAGCCGGATGGTGAATACATTTTTTATCAAGCCGCGGGGCGGCTTAATAAATTTTAAATACCACAGCTTTGTCGGGCGATAACAAAATTCACGCTGAATTCGTGATGACGCGTTGATCTGCTGAATTATGCTAGAGAATGCCGACGACGCGATGACAAAATTATTACGCACAGCTCGCGCCTTCGTTTTCATTAAATTGGATTACATTTTATTGCGTACAGCGAATACGAAATTACACGCCCGCTCGCGCGAGTGTGTTAATTACGGAGCGTTCGCGCACAATGGATTCCCGTAATAGACAAACTGATTAAACGACGCATATTTATAAATGTTAGTTAACCACTGTAATTATTATTTGTTGTATTAATATAGATCCCGAATATAGATCCCGCGGCTCCACAAGTAACCCCCGCCGCGAGCGGGAGCGGATATTTACCTGTATTAAATTTGTTTAATTAATAACACCGAGACGCGCGTCCCGGCGAAAGAATTTCACCTGCGCCGCGCCGCGACTGCATTACTCCCGAGCTGCATCGAGGCTATTTTTTATGCGCGTTTATACGCGAAATATTTCCCAACGTGGTCGCAATATTTCGCAATAATCCCCTGGAAATTCGGACAATTTCGGCGGCTCTCTCTTTCCCCCTCTCCCTATCTCTCTCTCTCTCTCTCTCTCTCGATCCCAGCTTTAGTGGAAGAGGGAGATTTTGACGAAGAAAACCCTTTGACCGCTGCGAGGTCCTCCCTAAAGAAACGCTCTAAAAATCGACGAGCTCGCGACGAAAAGCCGGGGGGCGGTATGTGGAGGGAGGGGGAGGTGGAGGACCATACATTTAAAGGCAAATACGGCAAGGTTGAGTAGTCAACGGATAGGAGCGCGAGGCACAAGATTCACAAAGCTTGGAGAATTTCTTTGGACGCCCCCCCCCCGCCCGCTGCGGCGTCTGTCCGACTATAAGCGTCCCAACCTATTTTCCATGCCACTGTGTCGGGCCTGGCGTGCGCTCTTTATCCACCGTCGCCGGTCCGTCTGCCCGCCTCACCTACCCTCCGGCGTCGTCCATCTTTCTCGACGCATTTTATTAAATAAATACCTGAGCCTTTTGCGCTAGAGGCACGCGCGCGCATGCACCGGGGCTCTCGCTAATAGAAAAGCGGCTCTTTTACTCGGCGCCGTCGCAAAGGGAAAACATGATGAGCTGTTGCGCTTTGTAGAACTTTCCCTACCGTGCTCGTCCGCCCGCCGCGGAGAACAAGGAGAACGGCGACGGGGGGGAGGGAGGGGCGTGCGGGCCGCGATCAGCGATACCCGACGACGACGCTCGGCGCCCTGGGCGTCGTCTCCGTTGCATTTTAATCGTTCTTGCGCGCGACCGCAGTCGCAATCTCGGTCTGGCTCTCCGAGACTCGAGAGGGCGGGCTTTTTTTCGGAAGTACGAGTTTCTTCAGAGCGCTCGTATTTCTGGAAGACAAATGGGTTTCCTCGGGACAGATCTCGCGGAGAACGGAGGTGGGGGAGCCAGGTATATTTCCGACCGCGAATAATAATGCAGAAAATTTCCGCCGCGTTGAATAATAAGCCGATTGTGTGTGCGTGTGCACGCGCGTGTGTCACACAGAGTCCCTGTAATAAGAGTGACCGTCGTGTGATTTATGATTGGCTCCGCTCCGTGTACAGTCTATTGTTAGGGAGCGTATCACGAATGGATCTTGCCGTACGACGATAGTCGAAAATGTGAATTCAGTACTCGTAAATTCGCTGTCGCGCGGGCGGCCGCGCTCGCTAAACGTCACCGGCAATCTCACTCGCGGATTAACCTCACGCGTGAAACATCTTTTTTTATCGAACGATGCCGGGGTGTGTATTGACACTGTCGATATGAAATGCGTTTCGCCGCAGCGCGAAATACTGATACGTCTTTCCCCACTCGCGGGGCGGGAATTGCGTTAATTGAATTGTACACCGACCGTCACGCATACGCGCCACTAAAAGCGCGCCCGGCGAGCATTTACAAACAATGTCGGGCTAAACGCCGCGTATCGTGTATGATACACACACAGCGGGGGGCAGGTGCCACGGCCGTATTTTAGTATCGCCGTGCGTGAATATTAAGCATTTATTGGCCTGTCTACAAATAGTCGGCGATACCATAATCGACGGTGCATTCATTTATCGCGACGTCGCGCCGCTTGTTTATTGCAAAAGCGCCGAAATGACATACTCGATCTGGCTAATCCTCGTGTAAAATCGAGCTTTGAACCGGGATTTGACCCCTTATCGGCTTGTTATCGTAACGGCATCGCTGATTTTTTTCTTCCCTCCTTACGCCCTTGTACGTTCGTCGCGTGCACCGTGCGAAAAAGTCAGATCATCGCGTGCATCAGCGGGCGAGCGTGTTGGCGCTAAGCGACCCGCCCCCACAGCCCGAAGTGGAAACTCGAATCAAGGTGAAGGAAGACGACCACGAACGGGAAGCGGAAGAATGTCCCGACGCGCCGGGACATGGCAACGTGGGGGAGGGGGAGGCGGAGGGGAAACTTAAAACGACACCGCGCAGAAAGGAGGATAGTGATTGAATGCACGACTAGGGTTCAGGGGGGATGGTGGAAGGGGATAAGAATCGTTTCTCGAAACTGTCGGACGTGGAGCGAACTGCGGTGGCGGCTTTGTCCGCGCGTCGGGAAACGACCCCGCGCTCTTCCACCCTTTTCCGCGGGGTAATGGCGAAGCGGCGGAAGGGAGGGAGGGCCAGCGAAGGTGCAGACGGTCCAGGGACGGACGGATATACCGCCCGGGGAATTTGTCCGTTTCATTTACCGCGAGATATTTTCGGGCCCGGCCGTACCGAACAGAAAAGCGGCCGGAAGTTATTCGCGTTTATTGCGAGATGAACTTCGACGACGCTTCGTCTGTGACTGAAGTCTGCCCGACAAAGCGCGCGCTCTCTCTCTCTCTCTCTTCTTCCTTTCCCCCTGTTTCTCTCTCTCTCTCTTCCTCCACAGCCTTTTTCGACCAGCGAGTTCGGTGGCCCGGAGCCTGGGAAACGTTTCCCAGGCTGGATTTCCAGACGGAGGAGAACTCTCCTCGCGTTGTCCTCGAAATCCGGGTTGCTTCTCCTCGTCCTCCATTCCCCTATGTCCATTGTCGTGGTTCTCATTGTGTCGCAGTATGGACGAGCCCGCGAGACGGGATCTCTAACGAATTGCCCGACCGGAAGCTCGACCCGGTCAGCAAACCGATGGTGCTCGCCGCTAAATAGCAGCGTATCCGCGGCAATCGAAACCGCTTGTCGCATTGCCATATCGCGGCGTTCTCTTTCGTTCTTTCTCTCATTCAAATCTGTCGCGCGGAGTTCTTTTCTCCCTTTTCTCTCCCCCCTCTCCTCTCTCTCTCTCGCGCGTTTGTTCGCAATATTAGAAATGATAACGCGTCTATAATTACCGCTACTCACTCCCATGTTCGTTTCGTATTTGTAATCACGATTCAGCTTGCGTTTGACTCGTTCGTTACAAACACGTCGCGCACAGCGAATGTATATCTTTCTAAACACACAATCATCGAGAGAGTTAATATGATGATAAAGTGAACGGGAGCCGTTGTGTGTATTCACAAATTTCGAAAATAGGCTATCGTGACGGGTAAATAATCAGACAGAATGTGTGCGCCGAGAGCAACTCTAATCGATGCGCTCCAAGTGGACGTTAATTTCTAAATTATAAGTTGGCTCGTTATTTCTCGAGCTGCCCTTCCTCTCACTCAATCTGATCAGGGAAATAGGCTCCGCGACGAACTACTGGATGAGGGTCGATAGCAAATTTAATGGGTTCGATTTCTTCGATCGTGTCACCAACCGCGCTGTGTACACTCGATACTCAGTCACTTACCAGCGGAAGCGTCGTTTTCGTCTCCGTCGTCATCGTCGCCCGTTCGTCCTCGATGTCGTCGACGAACACGGAGTGGCTTTAGAAAGTTTCCAAGGCGGGAATATTAGTTTTTGCCCTGAGAACCGTAGGAGCTCGCTGGATGGGATGGTAGGGATTGAAAAAGCTGGACGAGGGCGAAAATTGAAACGTCGTATATCGGCTTTGCCGGCTCTTTCCTTCGAAGGATCCCTCAGAGCTAAGAGTAGCTACATCGTGTATAAGCTTCCTACTTCGCGCCGTCCCTCGTCTCTCATCCCGTCTCGCGAGATAGAAAAAGAAAGAAGGCGAAAAAGGAGACAGGGCCGCCGTGAGAGAGAAAGAACGGAAATTTTGTCCTCCGGAGTAATTTTGGCCCTATCTCGAACCCGCCACTCTCCTGCGTTGTGTACTACAAGCGGGCCTTTATGCGCGGGATTGGCTAATTTTCGCCACGCGCACAATGTACCCGTTAAGGATAAACTTCGCCGGCCACGAAACTTCAGCCCGCGCAACGCCTAATTGCGTTGCAAGAGTCAGACAAGTTTATTCCGCGCGGTGAATGAATCATCGGCCATTCAGCGGCCGGTGAATGGCCACCTATCGATCGCCGTCGCGAGAAGCACGTATGTTAAATAACAGCAACGTCGGGAAAATAGGGGAGCCGCTCGCAATTGCGGCTCGTCGACAGACGCGGTTGCGAACAAACGGAGAATCCGGGGAAACTTCTGTGCGCACTTTGAGGAATAGAGACGCTCCCCGGAAAGCTGCCGCCGAAACGAAAGCTTTAATAGGACCTCCCTCGAGCGGCGAAGTTCCAGGATGTTTGCGCGACGCGATTAATTAGCGGCAAAACCAATCCGCGAGTCGTCTCGCTTGCGAATTGACAATGTCGAGAGAAAGAGAGAGAGAGAGAGAGAGAAATGGAGATGTGAGAGAACGAGAGAAGAAGAAGCTGAGGAAGACGAGCCGGTAGAACAAGATTATCGCGCGCGCAGACGTCGAAACAAAAAGGATACATCGTGCACCGCGAGGACGATGGACGTTGAACAATCCCGTATCACTGTCAGGCGAGAAAGAGAGAGAGAGGGAAAGAGAGAAACGCGAACGACCGCGTGAACGAGCGAAGTTGAAGTGTTGTGTGTGTGTGTGTGTGTGTGTGTATACGCGCACGTATACATACGTAACGCTGTCAGTTATCTGGAAAGTCCTCGTATTCCACGGGGGTACACCACACCGTGGAGAAGAGGACGTCGCCTCGGCAGGATAATGGAATCACCGCTGTTGGCGCGCGGGTCCCATCGAGGAGGCTGGAACGAAACGGGCGTTAAGGCGTCGGGGTTGCCGACGAAGACGGCAGGACGAAGGGCCCGCAGGAGGGCCGGGGGGGGGGAAGGGTAGTGAAACGGGCGGTCGTGAGTGACGAGATAAAGTAAAGGGACAACGGGATGGCGGCGGTGGTGACAAACAAAGTTTAGGTCGAATCCCACTCGGAACCAAACTGTGCTCACCAACGCCCGAGTTAACCCGCCCTGTCGGTTTTATACACCGTCATCCCCTCGCGCGTTTCTCGCATTTTCTCGGGATCGTTCGCCGTTCGCTTCACTCTGCAGACTCCTCTCTCTCTCGGACGGCTCCGGTCCTGCTGCCGTTTCGAGCGAGTGAACGGCGCCGATAGTAGCTCCGCCTGCGAAAACACCGTCGCGTTGTATCGTCCTCGTGACGCGCACCGACGCGCTTTGTCTTGTTACTTAGGTTAACTCGCGAAACGGAGAGAGAGAGAGAGAGAGGACACAGGCAGCTGCCGAGCGACGAATTCCCAGACGGCTTTGGACGGCGATTTCGCCGCCGGTTAGTCCAAGTTTGCGCGCGCATCACGCCGCATTCCGGAGATGCACGACGGCTCCGTCGTTAACCGGACAATTTTTCCGGCGACAGGTAATAATTTAATGCGGAAAACTCCCCTCGCTCCCTCTTTCGCCCCGGGGTGTGTGTACACGCGATGTTTTAATCCCACTTCTGTGTGCGGGACAAGTTGACTCGCGCGCTTCGTGTTATTTTTAACAAATATCCGCACTCGAGTCAGCACAGAGATTTGATCCCGCTGTGATAGTCGCGGGATAATGTCCGGGGTCCCGGAAAGCGACAAAACCGAGGCTACCGGTCGCGTTTTAACACGCAAAAAAAATCGCGAAATAAATGGGATAAATAAATTGCGTAAAAAAACAATGGCGAAATAAGCTCGACGCCGCGGTGTGCGCGCGCGGGCGTTCGCTCTTCCCTCCCCTATTGCGCGCGCGCAATAAATAACGTTTTATTAGCATTGTTTACATATTCTTCGTGCCGAACGTGCTTTACATCGAAACTCAGCCGCACCGCGTAATCTGCCGCTGCAATGGCCGCAGCACACCAACACGCGATCCCGCATCCCGGGTTTTCCACCCCCGCAGCACACATCCGCCGGCCGCGTAGACGTTACGCTGAACGCTCGCGTAGGAAGGGAGGGGGCGCAAAAAAGCGGCCCGAGATAAAACGGGACAGACATTGCGACGCTTGTCGCGCGGTGGTTCCCGACGGTTTCCGTCTGGTCTCTCCTCCAAGCAAGTAGCGCGACTGCATAATTTATCGTTCCGAGGGATTTTACGAGGGCCGGCGAGAGCATTCGGCCCTCGAATTCCAAACGCAAGCCTCGTATTTATTTATCGGACGCCAGTAATTGCTAAACCCCCCCTCCCAGTCCGCTCCCGGAGGGGCTGCGCCCGGCGGTATTAACGAGTGACAAAATAATCCGCACGCCGTTTACGTCGAATTAAAACGCTATGAATTGCATAGACTGCGAATAATACGCGTTCCCGCTGTTCCCGCAATTTCATCAAATCGAAACCTCGCGCCCGCCTACATTCGCGGTTAATTCCAGCCGCCGTTGTCGCACGCTCTCGTAGTTTATTTCCTCGAATAACACGAGTTCTCTCGCTCTTTTTCTCTCTCTCTCTCTGTCTCTTCGGAGACAATCGTTGATTCAACCTTGCTCCAGCCGAAAGAGCTGCGGGCTTCTTTCGAGGGAAAGAATGTAATATTTAAAGTTGGATCAAGTGTCGCTTATGTATACACGTCAAGTTCCTCACGAGCGTCTCACGAGCGTGTCCGTAATTACGTCCCGGCAACATTACAATTGGCGCTCTTCGAAAAGGCAAAGCTGAAGCCAGGCAGATAAGCCGATTTCCGCGTGCCGCGGCGTAAAATTCGGGCAATCTACGAGCGGCATCGCGGGAACAGCTAACTAGCGAGAGATCGCGGCCTGGTCTAACACATCCGAGACAAGGTCGACCTCACGTAGCGTTAGGTGCCGGCGGCGCGGAACGACGTCTACGAGAGGACTGTTCCCCAGACGACAGAATCGTCCCGTTACGAACCTTATCTCGAGCGCGGATACGTGCCCGCCGGATTAACGCATTACGGAACTTCCGCGCGGCAGCTAACCGAGACCTAAAACTCGCGCGGGAGCGAGCGAGCGCGCCCCCATAGTCGGCCCGACGCAGGTAGATTATCCGTACCTGCCGGAGAAGGTCCGGGCGAGGTTTCTCGCGGGTAGGCGGGGATCCCTCGAAATTCCAGACGCGCCCGCTCCTCCGTGCCGATCTTAACTACTCTCCGCGGGCGCTACAACGGATCGTAATTCATGGTACGCGGGTCATCGCGCCGATTTCAAACCTGATCTCCACGACGCGCGAAGATTCAATACGCGCGAACACGACGAGTGCCGGGGGAAGGGGGATTGAGGGATATAGCGAGAGGGAGAGAGTGCAGGGGCCGAGCGCACCCGTGGGATCGACAGTTATGGCAGACAGCTGATAACTCCTCGATAAGATTGCTGCCGGGCACGCTTAGGGTCTCGGCCCGAGAATAGTCGTCGTTGCTGACGGGGCGAGAGCCCGGCATGCCGGGCGGTGTCTGGCGGGCGTTATCGTCGGTAAAATTCGCGGATCGCTGCGCGATCGAGCTGCGTCGAATGTCAAAGATGTATCAGGCGATGCGAACTCGGCCGATCGATAAGCCCCGAGGGGGCGATTCGGGGCCCATTAAGAAGAGACCGAGCGTGACGTCGCGCGAGGCTGACGGAGTAGGTGTGAAGACAGTCTTGTTGGCCGCCGGCGAGATTTCCCCGGCGCAGCTGATTAGGGCGCAGCTAAAAATCCGCTAAAAACACGCAAATTAATAGACTTTCCCCCCTCTCCTCCTTCGTGGTAGTGTGACGTGATTTGAATGATCCAATATATATATCTATCGTAGTTAAACTTGTAGGTGTCTATATGTTAACAAAGATTGAGTTAATGTGTGGATGTACCTAAGTCAAAGTTTAGCTACATTAGACACATATTAGATATGGCACTTGTATACTTAGTGGCAGTATCCAAAGTCTTAGTTACAGCGGTTAAATTTTTAGTTGCAGTGGCCATTTTTAGCTGAACCATAATTAATTTCTGAACCACGATTGGCAGCAAAATCCCTTTTTCCCGTGAAAAGGGAGCGATCAGGGAGGTCTCCAATGAGTCGGGCGGCATCGTTCAAGAAATGTTTGTAGTACAAATAAGCGCTCCCTGCTGTTCCCTCGCTCGCTTGTGTATTAAATTTCTCAATAGAGTTTGTGTGTGCGGACAACTCTGGTTTGCTCCCGCCTATCTTCGCGAAAGACATCTTCAGTGCTTTCTGAACGTTTGCTTACTGCTTCGCAGCGCGCACATTTATCGAAAGCTTCCCATGAAACTTTTAGCTCACCTTTTTACTTTGTACTCGCTAGTTCCACGGAGAAAAATAATTTTGCCGTTGCAGCGAAACCATCGTTACTACTGCATATTGACGCGACCAAATTAGTGAATTATTCGTAATTGGAGCGGAAAAAGTTTTGTTGTAGAAAAATTCTGCCGAGTAAATGTAACGAAATACTATTTTGTTACATTTACTAATTTGTTCTCACAGCAAAATAAACTCGTACATTCAGCCAAATAATCCAGCGAATGGCGATTAGTGCTCTTCAATAAATCGTCTTAACAAATCCTAATCCAAAAATTAATAAATTTTACTGCGACAGCATGAAATTTGCTGTGCCAGCAAACTATTTTTCCCCGTGTTCCAGATAATTTTATACAGCTTTATGCAGGCTGTGCTATACTAACTCTCCTTGATGTCGCTTTCTCATCGCACAATGTTAATTGACAATTTTCCGCATGTATAACCGCTTGAGAAGCAACGAGCGCTTTCACTGACCGTTCGCAGAAAGCTTCGTTGGATGCTTTCAATATACTCCACGAAGATTCTTGTCCGCTTTTCCTGACTGAAGCTACGCGGCCGCTTATGTTAGACTTGGAATATTTTTCCATGTAATTTACTGGACGTTTGAACGCATATTTGTCGAATCGTTGAAAACTTAATTTTCGATTAGGCTCCCCGTTTCTTCGTGGTTCTCACTTGCTCCTCGTCTCTCTCTCTCTCTCTCTTTCTCCACAACATACGACGTGCAAGGTCGGTGCGATAGATCGTGTCCCGTGCTTTCGTACACGCTATCCTGAAGCGCGTCGCTATTGATTTCCGAATATGTATGTATGTGTGTATGTGTGCGCGATATCATAACAAATACGCAATAAAGTCTACGACGCGTGCAAGAGTGCTACAGAGCCGTGCGGGCTGCGCGTGATGAAAGATGGGGGGAGGGGGGCGAAAAAAGCTTGGCGGGTAGTTCATAAAGCTGACCGGAGTGTGTATAGAAGGAAAGATAGCGAAGGAAGCGGAAGAGCCGGTGGGATCGAAGGCCACGGAGTCCAAACCACCGTCTACACGTTTGTTTGGCTTGTAAGCCTCACGGGTAACTGGATAATATAAGCTCGGTGGCGACACAGAGAGAGAGAGAGAGAGAGAGACGACACAGCGCACGGTTTGACTTTGCGGCGGTGCACCCCGCGTAAATGTGTGCCTAAGTGTATGTGTATACAGGTAGCGGAGGATGGGGTAGAGAGGGCGGCATAGAAAGGAAGAGGGAGAGTCAGAGGATACACCAATGTTTGAGTTCCGTCTCGGATGTCGCTTTGCTCCGTCTTTCTGTCCCGCTTTCCTTCTCTCCCTCTCTTTCTGTTTCGCTCTCTCTCTCTCCCTCTCTCCTGTCGGTCTCTCCTGCGCAAGCCACTCTGCTCGTTCACCCAGCTATCCGACAGTCCCGATCTTTGACCTTGCTGGGGAAAGTTTAGTCCTGCGACGAATCCGCGGCGACGGTTTCTCTAAAAGATAAATCGTTTCGAACAAGTGGCCGAAAGACCCGCACGCCCGATGTGGAACGAGATGTGGCTTCCACTCCTTTTTCACTTGGGCTACACGGAGAAGCGACGTTCCTGACGTATATTATTTTCGTATGGACGTTTCCTTCCGAGGCGATTGCCAATGTAACGACGGATTTTAGATTTAACCCTGAGAGTAACATTCGTGATTTTTTTTAAGCTGAGTTGACATCATGAGTCTTTCGGGCCTACGTCACGAGGAAAATGAGAATTTCAGCTTGAAAAGTCTCGAGTCGTGACAAATTGGCCAATCCCAATCGATCGTTCTTCTCATATTCTACTGTAATTGGCGCATTTCTTTCGACTCAAGGCTTAAAGCGTGAGCCTTACGTCCTAAATTTTCATCGTAGACACCGTTTTACATGCTACCGTCAGGATTAAGTCGACAGTTCTGCTATTCGTTAAGCGTCCATCTTTTTGTCCCCCGGTCTGGCTATCGTCGGCGCGCACGAGAGCTCCGATGTATCGTTCATTGTCTTTCGCGGAATTCGCAATAATTCCCCCGCACTTTTCGCCCCGCCATCCTTCATTTCTGTAACCCGCCGTCGACGCGACACGGACATTTGACGCGCGGGACACCGCGACACCGACGGAATTATCGTTCCACGACGGATCGATGAAACGAAACAGCGAGAGACGCTGGCCCCGAACAAACATATTGGAGTTGCGTTACGGTTATCAGGCCTTCGAATTTGACCCCGGCTATCATTCGTGGCGATACCGCAGCTTGCAGTTTCGGGAAGCGTATCTTGCTGTACGGGGGATTATTCCGACGGAGAGTCAGAAGTGGGCTACTCAGCGGAGTAGACGTGTCGAGTTGGGAGACGGCTGACCCCAACTCTCTCTCTCTCTCTCTCTCGCGCGCGGAATCACATTACCCGTCAGTTCGCGACGCGTTAGCGCGCCGAAATTGTACGCGCATTGTACATCAGACCGTGCCACGCCAGCCGGACGACAATCCGTTTAGCCTAACTTTGCCGAATGCGAGCATAAGCTCTTACGAAATTAATCAAGCGTTATCCGAAGTCCGCTGACCCGGAAGATATAGCTATTGTAAACGAAGCACACCTCGGGAACGAAGTTCCGTGCATTCCCGTGCAAATACTAGAGCCAGCTACTTAAAACGATCGTTTCCGCTTCCTTTCGCTGTGTAAGCGGAAGTTCGCGTGAAATTTTATCGCGCTGCATGTAAGAAGCGGGAATAAAAGTGTGCGCCGACCGCGTTCGCTTTATATCGGTTTAATTAATGTTAGTCCAGGCTCCGCCTTATTAATANCCCCCCCCCGCTCTTAAATCCGGTCTAAGTTCACGTCTACGAAGATGAGAACGCTCATGCGGGGAAGGGAGGAAGAAGTTTCCCCCTCTCACCTCTTTCCTGCGATTGTTGGCTCTTTAATTGCCGTCTCTCGCTCTTATCTCGCTCTGATATATCCCATCGCATATTCTAAGGCAGCGTGAGAGAATTTATATCGCACGATAATATATGGTAATGCATGCACTTTTTCCCCAACGACATTCCCTGAATATCCGGTTAACACGAACATTCCATAAGCTTTGCGATAAAATATCTCGATCTATGTAAGAATCGTGCGCATTCAGCTGGTGCTGGATACCGGCGTGATACCGATTCAATACTGAAAAACTGATTTCACGTTGCGATACCAATGCCTTGAGTAGAATAAACGGGCAGATGTCGGTAACGGTGGGGCCTAAATAGATCGATGGTAAAAGCGGTTGCTTTGCGAACAGAATATTTCGATCTTAATCGAGCTTCGATGTTTCCAACTTCATATCGTATTAAAAGCAGACGTCTGCAGATACAAACAAGCACCCCGGCTGTAGTCTGTGGTATTAACAATTGAACAGTAATAATAATCATTACTATTATAATATTGGGAATCGATAATTTTTGGTATTTTTGCAATATTGGGAATCGATACAGTTACAGTGTTGTTTTTCGGATCTTGCCCCATTCCTGTCATCCAGTATTCCATCAATATCGTTGGATTATCCCAAACGTTTACCCAAACGACTCTTAAATTTCTCTATACTGTCGTAAATAACAATATTGACTATTCTAGTCTACTCTTTAATATTAACTTCAATGCTGGCCACTTCGCTCTTCCGATTCTATTTATTTAATACCGATCTCCCCTACACCGATTTCATCACATATAATTCACGTATAATTCGATATCGCTCTCATCTGGCTTCAGCCGACCTTTTGCCATATTAATGATTTCTTTCACGCTCCGTTGCGCCTACTTTCATCCGTACGTATATAAGTCCGAAGTGCCTGATTATTGCACGCTTTGCTTTCTCCCTCAACTATCATCATCACACCTGCGATGATTTCAACGTTGATGATTGCGTCATCCACACATGGGAGATTTGTACAATTCTCAAACTTGTTAGCCTTTTCAATGCTTTAACTTACCTCACACTTGAAACGTGTATCTTTGCGCACGTGAACGTGTGTACGGATGTATTCGCAACGTCCCCGCGCTGATCCGATCGCAAGGATACGACGAACGCCCGGGACAATCCGAAGCGGCGCAATCCGAATCGCCTACCGGCGCACTTTGATTGCGCGACATTCTCCGGCACACTTTCGCGGATGCATAGGCGGCATATTAAAGGGATCGAAACTGCGGTCATACAGGACGAGCATTTAATATTTCCTTTACGAGCGGACGCGATTCCATTAGCGAAGTTTCGTAACTGGCGCCGCGGCCAAGAGGGACTAGAACTGTTCGTTAACGCTCGCTGTTTTATTCATTCGATTAGTTTGGCTGGAGGGCGAGGGCACGATAGGGACAATATGTGTGTGTACGGGCGCGGGTTATGCGCGTGGCGCGGCCATGGCGGAGGGATTGCCATATTCGGGTCAGCTTTGCGCGGGGATTAATATCATATCGACTCGATTTTCCACGAAGAGCACCGGAGATTATAGCGTTGCCTATAGAGGAACCGCAGTTTGTCGAAATCCCCTTATGATATTTGTAGGAAAATATTAATACGATTGACGCAGCTCCCCCTACGTTCGGTTTTTGGTCAAAGCACTCGGTGAATATTGTAACTCGATACGGATCCATCAGCGAGTCAATCGAGTTATCGCCATTACGTTAGGAGGACGTTTCACCGCCGGATCTCCCACGGTCCCGCGTTTCGCACGCTATTTACTTGAACAGAAAAAGAAGGATAATAGAAGATAGGAAAAGAGATTTATTTATCCTCTCGCGCGACACGAAGGTTGAGCGTCGAAGGGGAACGCTCGCGAAGAATGCAATCGCAAGGTAAGCGAAACGATAAACCTCGGAGATAAACGCGCAGAGCTTCGCCGCTTCGGCCAGACGTCGCTCGCTCGCCCGTTCGTTCGTTCGTCCGCCAGTTTTGGCGCGCGAGCTACACGTTCTCGGGGTCCACGTGCAGGGTCACGGAACGTGACGCGAGGGTGGGACACGGTCCCAGCCGGGTAGGAGAGCCGGAACATAAAATATTGCTAACCGCCCCGCGGCCGAATTTAATTCCCCGGGCTGAACTCGGGCAGAACGTCAAGCGGAGGGATTTCCGCGGGAAAGTGGCAGGAAGGGCGGCGATAGAGAGGACGGTCGGTCGGCGGGGCGGCGGAGGGTGGTCGGGCACTGCCGACCTCGTCGAGATAAATCTTCCTGTCGATGGCTCACCGCGGGCTCGGATTAGAGTCTACATTTGCACCTATTCTACCCCACGGACCCACCCTGCCCCCTCCCCCTCCCACGGCACCTCGCGCCGGTTCCAACTTTTCGCCGCCCCGACAGTAACTCCTGCCACTACCACCGCGCCGCCCGTCGTCACCATCTCGCTTTCCTCCCTCATACGAGCCCGTTTGGCTCGCACCCCGTTCGGGAAAAGACCGTCTCATAAATTCGGCAGCGCTCGTTATAAATTCAACCCTCGTCGGGGGCGACCACGGCGCTGACTTTGGGAACAAGACGGCCGGGGGGCGTGTTGACGGCTACGCTGGGATTTGCGTGGACTTTGCCGAGTGATAACACGCATGATCCAAAACGACGGATGAGGAAGGACACGGGGAAGCGGACCGTACTTCGTTATTCACCCTGAAAATGCACGCCCGTGCCGGGTCCACCGTCGGCTCGTGAACGCGCATTAATCGAACGATTAGGGATGATTATCGGCGGGAGCGAATTGCAGCGAACGTATTAAAAAGAACCATCTCTATGTTATTGTTCTCGACATTGGGCAATATTGTAGTATTACGTCAATTTCCCGGTGCTGCAATTGGTCTCAGGAATACTGTAACAAAGTAAGATGAATGTCCCAATGACAGTCTCCCAGTTTGTGACAATCGCATCTGCCTTTAATAAGTCAAGTAATACAGTTTCATATTTATTCTAAAACATGTGCTTTTACTTTAAATGTTATATAGTATCTGTTATTATTATCAATATGATAAATGAATTTAAACTTTATCACAGAAGTACAAACGAATCTAATATAATTAGAATCTCAAAAGTTTAAACTTTCGGACAAAATAAATGTTACGTATTTAACGCGTATATAATTCTAATAATTTATCAATTTATTTTCACGTTACTTTATCACTAACTTTATCACTAACATTCACCTTACCTGTGTAACGCAAACGATAACGTTAGTAGTGAATTATTATATTTCTGCGCGAAAGAAAAAAGAAAACAATCGGCTTACGTTGTTTTTATTCACCGGCTTCACATTTGCGCGTGACAAAAAATAATAACTGCGTTACATTACGTCGAAAGTTTACAGGATTAAGCTCGTGTTTGCGAATACGCATATACGACACCGCGTGTTACTATAAGCACCGTGTTATGACGGGAACTAACGGATATAATTACTATTATCATTACTATCGCGTTAACCCGCTCCGAACGGGGTAGTCGCGCAGGCGTAAAAACTTGTTTACGATGCCGACGCGCGCGGCGCGCGGAAAAAAATTCGATGCCGTTAATTAGAAGCGGGCGGCGGGCATAGATAAACAAAGAATTTATCCCGCGGGTCCGGCGCATTTTTCACGGCGCGTAAGGAGCGTTACGCGCGGGAAATAAATGAGTTCGCTCATCCGCGAAAGTTGTGCACTCCTTGGAGCGGAAATTCTGAAGAGCTCGGGGAGAAGGTGGTGGATGAGGAGGGCCGACCTTTCCCCCCCTGGAATTCGCAACCGTCATTTTATTCACGGTATACAATGCGAATAAGTACGCGTGGGATGGGAAAGGGAGAAGGGGGAAAAAGTGCTCGGGAGGCCTCCCGCGTCGCCGGGCCGATCGATGTATCGAACGTACGTCGTGATCGATGCACGCGTCATTTTCATTCGTATAGAAACTTTGCGGGTCGGTGTGCAGGTGCGAGCGGCGACGACGACGACGAGGAAACGAGCCGGGGACTATCACGATGTAGGAGACCCTGGGTCATAGAAAATCCCATGTGTATCGGCCCGAGGAAAACGTCCTTCCGCTCTGCACAGCCGCCGGGGCTTCACCTCTCCTCGTTGCCTTTTCCTCCCTTAAGGGCTCCCGCGGGAGTAGAAGCCGACCGTTACGTAAAACAGGTTTCATCGGGAGAACGACGGGAGAATTAGCGCTCGGCGGGCTCGTGAAGTAAATCATGAAGCGATATCTCCCACGCGATGGATTTCCCGCGGCTGATTTTCCCACCTTCTCGCTCGAAAATATCTCTCGTCTCGACGGATTATCGTTAACACCGGGCGTCGAATAATAATCGAAACTCCTCCTCGCGCGTCCTGGAGGGAAAGTACCGTGCTGTGGGTGGAATTCACTGAAGAAGAATTATTTATTCGCGCACTTTCGCGAAAGAGTTATATACACCGCTGCGGCGGCGGCGGGGTAGCGAGGGGGGCGGCGGGTTGTGTTTTAATACCCGCGTGAGATAGAATGCGGGCGATGCGCCATAATAAAATGCACGATGAAAACCGCGGAAGTTTTGAAGGTAACGCGGTACAAGGGCGGACCAATTGAAATGCGGCGTATGCCGGAAGAAATATGATCCTTCCGAGGAATAATTCAGCGGCGTAACCGCGCGGCATTACGGCGGCGACGGGGTTACGACGATCGAGAACTATGATTAAAGGTATAAATTCTAACAGGGGAAATTAATAAAACAGCCGTCCGAGCGTCCCGCGGACGAAAAAGCGCGTCACACCACTGTTCGCCATGTTCAGACATCCGCGCTTTTATTCGCGGGAACGCGAAACGAAAGTCAGCAGAACCAATTCTAATATTTTCCTTTGTTGCTCATCTGCGAATGAAAGTTGCCAGAGAAGAAAATTTGCTGCTCCGTCAGTTTTTTCATTGATGTCCCGCTAGGATTAAGAAGATTAAGTCAACGAGACTTTTACTATGCTATTTTTTACGCTTCTTTAATTTGCGACTAGGCCTAATAACAGTGATTAATTGCCGCCGACTGAGTGTGTATCGTCTTACCGTTCGCTTAATGATACTGCACCGTACTTCATGAAGATGTTAATAATAATAATATAATAATAATAAGTACTCGGCTTTGCTCTCAGTACGGTTTAAACGCGCGTTCTCCCGACAACGAGGAAAAATCCAACGCACCTTCCTTACTCGCGCGTCTCGCTCTGGAATAATCTTTACTGCGCTCGTAATTGCCAATACCGCGCCGACCATTCTCGCCGCCCATTTCAAAAGAAACCGCCCTCGAATCCCGTTTCATATTTCGTACGGCGCGGTTTTAATGTCGCGCGTGGAAGTTAATTGAAATTTTAAGGATCCACCGAGGATACCGGGCTGACTTATCTCGCGGCCGGCCTTAACTGCCGTATCGCACTCGTTGGTTTATAGCCCGACACGCGGGGCTACGTCCGCGATATCCCGCCAGACCGGGGGCGGACTGATGTGGTTCCACGATTCCGGACGCGTTACCTCGCGTCTACACAAGGCCGCACTAAACTTTAATTATTACCATAATGTACGCATTTAGTACGTTATATATACGGTACGTGCGTTCTTAACGCGTGTGCATATGTGCCGTGCAGCGAGCGACGTATACCATCCATTAGACGCGCCTAGATAACGTTTACGACGTAGATAACCGCGAATTCAGGGGGACGCGAGATATTCTTCGAATGACACAATCGTCATCGTCATCGTCGTCGTTTCCCGCACGGGGCCGCCGCAGGCCGAAAGCGCGAAGCTATGATTAATACCTAGCGGATTCGGCAAGAAACAATATTTCGTCCCCGAAGTAATATTCCGGAAATATATTGCGAGCCCGGCTTGAATACAAATGTCTGGTCTGATCGACATGTAGTATGAAAAATATTCCGCTGTTTTTTCATCCCCATGTATTTTGGTGTACTGAAGGAAACGTGGTGCGGAAATGGGGTCAAGCCGCGCATTGATCGGGACTTTTATCCCCGCATCTCAAATGAGCTTAACGCCGACGGTAAGCAACGAGCGCGGAATCCGCGAAGTGAGTTAATTTCCGAATTCGAACGCGGCTAGGAGAACGGCGAAGTGAAATAATGCATGGATTTTCGCGATGCTACTTCAGTTCGCGAAACTCACGTGTTAGAATCCTCTGAAGCTACACCGTGCCATATTTACACACGTACCTTGAGGATAGTCGGGTACGTCAAACCATTTTCTTAGGAATGCTTTTAAATTTCACGCGTCTTTGCCTCGAAAGGGGGAATACTGTGGAGGGAGAATATTTTTCACGCTAATTTTTTCCGATCATTTCTTCGTATCGCCATATCTAACCCCGCAAGATATTTAGGCGTTCTCTTTGTGCTGGGACACCCTGTACATCGGTGGTAAAAATCAATTAATCGGAAGTACTTTTGGATTCTACGCGGAGGAATGAAATAATAACGTACGCGCCACGGATGGCGGACTACTTTATTTCAACACATATACGGTCCCAGCCGCTCGCGTGCGTGGCGGTACGCGTTGGATATCAAGTAACGGCGTATACCCGCGCATATAAAGTGAATGTCGAGGCGGGGTCGTTCGTTCGGGAGATGCGCCTTTGCGGTCTCAGGGTGGAAATGCCAAGCCGCTGCCCGATGGGAAATGTCAACGACACCAAAGGCAAAAGTCAGCGGGAGATATCTCGCTGTCTCCGCCCGGAGACGTTGCCTTTCGTTTGTCAAATGCTGGAGACAGACGGCGGCACGGTGGGACTTTCGCGAGCGTTCCCCGTCCATGAGAAATCTGTAGCGCGTCGGCTGAAAATTTATTATATGAATAATAAGAGGCCGGCAAGCACGGGTCGAAAGTTCGCCGCGTTCTGCCGATCCGTCGCGGAAAGATAACGAGCAAAAATTCCCGAACTCGCGTTCCCCTCTCGAGAGGGGGGGAATTAACGGCAGGCGACGGCGGAGGTTCGCGCGCGTAATATACATCGCGTAAGAGGTGGAGTCAAATTGAGGAAGACCGCAAATCTCTTTTTCGAGGTAAGTCAAGCCGAGGGTCTCCTTGAGCCAGGTTAGGGTCGAAGTCGAAATATCGGGTTTGCCGTGAAGAAGACTGTGCGGTGGGGGG
>NW_014554665.1:96120-124407 GCF_001313825.1 Dinoponera quadriceps | reverse complement strand
GGGGGGGGGGGGGGGGGGGGGGAGTAAAGGACGGACAGGGAGATAAAGTGGGAGAAGGTGGGAGAAAAGGATCGACTATAATCCGTGAGATCGAGCCGGTAACGCGATCAAAGCGGTTCCCTTCCGGTCTCTAAACCGATTTCCTTCGGACTCGTAGAAACGTGCCGCGCCGATCGATCGTCTTTGCTCCGCTTCCCTCGAGCGCGTGTTTCCTTCGCGATTTCTCTTCTTTCTTTTTCGCTTTCTTTTTTTTTTCAAGTCTCTGCGCAAACCCTATCACGAAAACGTACAACTCCATTCCGCGTTGCGTCGTTGCGTGTAATTAACTGTCGACACGATAGTGCAATGTTTCCGGCAGGACTAATTAGTTATGTAAGAAGGATCCAACTCACAAACTTATAATTTTTGATATTCCTTTTCCAGTTGGTAAACTGTATACGTCATTCTACATAAAACAAAAAGATCCAAGTCTTAGGCCTAAAATTAATGAAAGAAACGGTTTCTATCGTTGTTCCGCTTGACTTTTCGAACAATCGTAAAGAATCTCGGTATTATTTATACTTTTTAAATCATGTGTAAAATTTTCATCTTAATTTTTCTCGAAACGCACTCCGTGCGGATCGGATCTTTCTCGCGTAACTATGGCCGATTGGCTCTCGTCTTAACCTCATGGACTGTATAATCGGCGCTTGTAGCTTCAACAAATCGCACCGTGTAGCGTCTTAACAAGAGTAGAGAGATTTTTTCCGTATCCGAGCCGGCCGGCGCGCACACGTTATTAAGCGATTTAATCGAGAGGAATAGTGGTGGTTGCCGCGTATGCATTACCGGGGCGAATAATTAAAGGATATGAGCGGCAATAGATATAGACGCTTGCGCTCGGGGAGAGTATTAATATTTCCGATCGTTGTCTTTCAATCTGCCGACGTCATCGCTCTTTGACGCGCACTTGAAATCACTTTGAGCCATCCGGCCTGCGAGAGCGCTCGCTCTTGCATGTCAAGGATAAACGCGACGAGAACGAGAACTAATGCTCTTACCGCCTTGAATGCACGTACCTAATGCGATAATCCCGCGAAATAATTAAGTATGTGGAGACGCCCCGCGAGAATGTTCCGAACGGGACTCTGCGTTAAAAATGATTTTAACCGCGTGTAAGAGCGATAACGAGGTGCGCACGGGGAGAGGCCGTTGAATAGGTAGGAACTTTGTCATTTTTGGCGTTCGTTATCGGCGACGCGTGAAAATAACGTGGAAAAGTCGCGTACACACTTTACCCGAGCGGGTTGCCACGAATTTTTACCTTCGCCCGCGGCTTAATCAATTATTATTTCATTAAACCAAGGATATATAAAAGAGGATACACGGGCACTCTCTGGCACTTCCATCCCTCGCTGCACGCGGGGATGACCTAACAACTATTTTTGCGGTGTGGCGAGATAAAAATTTCACTATCAAATATTTTCTATCCGGCAACGGACGAATTAAACCATCAAATATTTACGACGAATTGCGGCGTTTTGTCCAACTAAGCTACTAAAAATATCATGCTTTATGATGGTTGGTGTTTTGTACCTCGCGTATTTTAACACAACTCGGAATCGAATGTGTGTTACGGATGAAATATTCAAGATACTCCTTTTAGGAGAGGATTACGAGAGTGCCCCTTTCTCTCTCTCTCTCTGTGATTCATAAAAAAAGATAAAACTGCGTCGTTTATTGAAAACTTTAAATGGCTGCCAAGCCGAATTCGACGAAGGTTGGGTGTGAGAGATGAATTCACGGCAATCAAAATCGCTGGCGGCACCGGCGAATCTTTCGATCGTACCTTTGTTTATATATCCGGCGCTCCATCCTCTCGACCAGAAAAATAGAAGAAGTGGCTTATGGTCGTTGAGACTGTTGAACCGGAACGATACGAAAATACCGAGAGTCTCTCGAAGTGATTCTGGTAAGCAGCCAAAGTGAGGGTGTAATGGAGTCGCGAGGGGAGGAAAGGAGAGAAACAACGGAGAGAAGTAGCGCGGAGTGTCCGGAAACTCTTCCACCGGATGGCTTGGAAACGTTTGGCTTGTAACTGGGCTAATGTGGGATTATTGTAGACATCGATACCGTCCGTAGACGCACGACGCAATTGGAGATTCCTTTGATTTAACTTCGCTCGTGGAGGAGAAATCGCACGAACGCGATACTCGAAATATTAAACAGCTGAGAGAGATGTAATCCGCATTAACCGTTAATCTCTTCTTTCTAATTAACCGTGTATCATTTTGCCGCGTCCAATTTTGTCGGATCAGACATAAAATACGAAATCCAGCGTGACAGAAAGAGAATGCATGAAAAGAGAACAGAAGTACGGCATTTTTATGTGTAATGATTTTGCATTACGCGCGACACGAAAGCTCGCATCTTTTCCGAAACAAGATCATCCGTACGCGTTACATGTTCAACGTAAAGTTGGTGGATGTTTTTGGTTAAATATTAGTCGATGGATCGTCAGTGAAGGTAGCATTTTATAGTTAACGATGTTTTCGCAAGTCGCATGAAAAATATGACGGCAGCAAATTATGACGTTATTTCGAGAGCAGTGCGAGAGAGATGGAGAGAAAGAGAGGGAGGGAAAGAGATTGAGGGAGGGAGGGAGAGAGATAGACAGAAATTTGCAGCGTGGCGAGGTGTATACAATGCTTGCAAGATGTTACGCGGTATTAACGCCGTGTCGTGTCTCATCAACGTCGTGTAACGGGGGCGAAACGCCGATGACGATGATTGATGTTAACGACACACACACACACAACTACCCGCATACGGCTAACTGTATTCAGCGAGACGCGTAACGGGCGTTAATAATCGGCGCACCTGCTCTTTTAATTTACTTCGTCGGCCGTTGAGCGATAAATCGATGATTCCCGAATGATTAGCCCATAAATGCCTATCTGCGCGTCGAGCGCAACGATCTCGCGCCGTTTCGCGTCAAATTTATTAACGCGCGCCCTGTCGCGTCCGGGAGCGCGGGACGCGAAGGCGGACGGACCGCGGCGAACGATATAAAGTATTTATTTTCGTTGCAAATTACCGCAGCTAATGGCCGCCGCGAGCGCAAATTACCGACATTACGTACTCCGCGGAATCTCTCACGCGTGCTTCATTACGATGCGCGACCGCGCACCGTGTCGGCTTTAATTAGTCGTAGATAACGTAACCCGTCGCTTCAATTACTTTTTCGCAGCCCGAGTTGATAATCCCCCGACCCCCTCCCCCCGCCCTTCCGTTGTCCTTCCGAAGCGTCGGAGATCTCCGAAACGAGACTGCACGAGTCGCGAGATCGCGAATTTCGCGCGCGTCACGTCTACGACGGGATCCCACAATGGGATTTTTCTCAGCGTTTCCTCCGAGGGAATTCTCTCCGCGGAAACGTGATTTGTCCTTCGGCTTGGCGCGAGTTTGCGGAAACACGTTTTGGAAATAACGGCGAGCCGAGGGAGGAGACAACCCGACGCGATTTCCGGTCCGCCCTGTATATATNAAGGACGAGGGGGGGGGGGAGGAGGAAGAGTGAGAGGGAGAGCTTTCGATGTTTGATCTTTTGATTGAATTGCGCGACCAATAACTGACCTGCCTTAAGGGGTTTCGCGAGGGCCCTCGGGAAATATCGGACCTTTAATGTCCTGATTCGAGAACGGTGTACGTTCCTTTTTTTCCTCCCCACCTGTCCAACCTGGACTTCGGTCTGTCTTTCCGCGTCAATCTGGACGCTTGGAATTTCGATCGCCCGCCGTCGCCGCCGCGGGGGAAACGCACGTCGCTCGTGGAAACTGATGAATTCCCCCGCATTCATTATTCGCCATTACGCAATTAAAAAGCAACAGCTGGCGGCGACTTGGTCGTTAACATTCAAAGCACGCCCGGCGCGCGACGAAAGATAAAAACGTTTGCCTTTCGGAATATCAAGAGCGCAAAGACACTGTCCGGCTCGAAATTTTAGGCCCACTTTCTACCCGAATTCTCCAACATTTATAGACCCTGGAGGATTAATGTACGCTTAATTTATATGGAAATGTTTTCCGTCCGCTGCTTCGATTTCGACCCCGACGTACCGCACGGTAAAAGTCGAAAACACCCCCGACAGGGCGGGGGAGGGGAGGGGAGTTAACGCGCAGGGGTGCGGGGTCGCGCAATTTCCGCGACGTGCATCTCTGTCATATCGTCGTACGGTTAAAAGCGACTGCTATATCGCGCGGCATACACACACCTCTGACCTTTCTCATGAAAATTGCCGGGCAACCGTGGGGAGGGAGGACGGAGGGGGAGGATAAGCAATATGCCGACGGAGAGATGCGAACGTAAAAGGACGAGTGAGAGCGAAACGCGTAGGGGCGCAGCCTCGACAAACGAGTCTATTAGCGATCGCGCGAGTTAAACTGTGTTTGGCTTGCGGGCTTGGCACGGCCATCCGGGTGAACCGTCGGCGCCGTGAAAGTCGAACCGCCGTCGCACAGAACGTTTAACTAATCCCACCCTCGCCGGAGGACCGCAGGGGCGCGGTGGACCGCCCGACGAGAAGCCCCGCGGTTTCTAGCCGCGCGAAGAAAATAATTGCTGCCGTAAGCGCGTTCGCATTCCGAGCTTTCGATTCTGAATGCGTCTTGTAATCCCGCAGACGGCTGCGCGAATCTTCACTCTGTCTGGCGGGACAGCTCGCGCAGAGATGTCCCGATTTGACGTGCCAGCAGCGGGTACTCTGTCACGTCAAGCTATTTCCTGTCCGCGTGTACTGTTATACGTGCGAGACCGCGTATGCCGGCTGCTATACGGCACTCGAAGGTGGATTATGCCGCGGGCCCGGTTTCGCACAGGGGACGCATGAAAATGAGAGATTTCGGCGGATCGTATTAGAATGTGAGCTATTTGTGAGACACGATGTATTACCGCGCTGAATTATGTCGAAATTCCACAAGTGTACGAGTAACGGATGAGAAAAACTTTCTTCTTCGGGACACGGGATATTTGCAACATATATTAGGATTTTTCGTTTCTCACGACTACCGGAAATTCAGATCCATCATTGCACGTGCACGTATGCGCGCACGAGGTCGCGTCGTCGATCGTGATCGCAGAGCCAAATCTGCTTGCATTGTCCTTTAGTTCGATGAAGCTTGGAAAGAGATCGACGTTTCAGATTGCTCGAGTCGAGTAGGCTTTCGAGCTTTGACTCGTCGACAAATACGTCCGTCTGCTTCCGCCTTTCCAAAGAAGGATTTAACCCTCATTCAAGCAACTTGGGTCTGACCGTTTTTATCGTTGCGAACGAAAGAGAGAGACAGAGAGAAAGAGAGAGAGAGAGAGAGAGAGAGAGAGAGAGACGATCATTTATCTTGTTACATGGCTCCCTCTTAATCGTAATTTCCGACGTATTTAAAATATTTTAATCTTCTTATCGAAGATAACTTAATAAAAATAACTAGTCCGACGGGAATATCTCATCTTCTTGACTTAATTAAGAAACGAGATTACCCTGATGGAAGCTCTAATCCCGTCGTAAACGAGAATCGGAGCAAACAAGTGGTTGATAGTCTGATCTTTAATCAGAGTCATTTTTAATTTGGCACAAGAGAATCCGCCCGGAGCTGAAGGAAACGAAGATGCACAACAGCCCGTTACCGCGAGCGAGCTTCCAATTTAATATTTACTCGTCGTTCGCGTCCCGGAATTTTATCGCGCGCGGAATTAATGAAGAATCCACGGAAGTCGCGAAGCGGCACGATTACTTGGCGGGGCTCTATCTGCGAAAACAACGTGTGTTTGGCTTTTCGTATTACTGCTTGTTGCGCCCTTCAACCGCGCGGCGCGAGAGCTGTCATCGGCGTCCTAGAAACAACTTTGGTAACACGGGAAGCGGGATATTAGTGAACAATGGTGGCCATAATGCTTCCTGCCGGTTATAACGCCGAGTTATACCCCGCCTGCAACTTGAGTCAAGCGCAAACCTAGGATTGGATGGCAGACAATTTAAGCTCGGNCGGCTCCACCACCCGCGCACGTTCCCTCTAGGCCCCGTTTAAACACTCTTACAACCACCCGAATGTGGTATGGATTAATTCATTCAACGTCCCCTATCTGCATCCAGAAAGGGGCTTCTGGCCGCTTAAAGCGAGGGAAATAAATCTATCTCGCGGCGAGTCCCCGAGATCGCAGTAGCAAAGAATCTAAATTGCGGTTGCCGTTGTAATCCATCGTTGTCACCCGCGTGAAATAAATGATATCCGTAATTGTGCTCTCCGTACACTTTATTAAGCCGGCCCCATTGTTCGTTGCCGAAAGTAAACTCCGCTCGCCGGGAGCATATTTCGCGCCGAATGCGACCCGTCTGAAAGGGGCCGCCTTATATCAAGCGGCGAATGCGAATTTGCTGCGGACGAGCGGGCGCTAAAGTCGACGCCTCGCGACGAGCCCCGAGTCAGCCGTCCGTCCGCGCCTTCGGAAAATCCGCGATCTCGTGGAGGAAGTCGCGACGAATCGCAGCGGCGTGACGACGCGCGTGAAAGATCCCCCGGCTGCGGATTACCGTGGCGATAATAATTTCGCGACTTGCGACGCACTTGTCGGCGCGCTCTCTGAAAATAATGGTCGCCGGGCTAACTTCCCGGTTACGTCGAAAGTTCCGGCGAACGTTTAACATACGCGCGTCCGCCGCTATTTATGGCCCATGAAATATTCCCGCGTTATAATTGCGCCTTGAAGCCTGAATTCATAATGGCCGGCGCTGCACCTCTCCCTTTTGTAGCCCGCGGACTCTTAAAAAGGAAAGATATGCTAAGGGCGTTAAATAAATTTACACTCTCGGCGGTCCCCTCCGCGTAAAAGCGCACGTGAACCGATTAGCTTCGTTCCCTCCCCTTTCCCCGTTCGAGTCGGATTTGCGCTATCGCGCGATAAATCGCGAAATTCATTTGTAATTTTTACGGTGGCCCTAATGAGGGGCTTTCGTGCCCGCGTCCAGAACGCTTTCTCGTGTTTTCGCCTCGGGAAGAGGCGAGAACCTTCCCCCGGGATTTCATCGCAAACCCCGGTGTCGCCCGAGCGATCTTAGCACGTCGCACAAATCGTACGGCTTCGCGCGACTCATCAACGGACTAATTAACGCGAAACTCGCGCGCGCTGGAGAGAACGTCGGGACGTCGACGACGGCGGCGACGAGACCGGCAGGACGAGCGCCACGTCCGTTTACCGAAAGAAAAATTGCGGCGAGATGCCAGCGTCGCGAAGAGACGGCCAGCGAGAGCAGCTCGGTCGAGAATCGCGCGATCCTGCCGGGAAATTGGCCGGCGACCGCGTGCTGCTTTTCTCGCGCTATCCACGGTGCTTTTAATTTCGAGCCACCGAGCTCTTTATACCCGCGAGAGGCATAATTATCCACGAGAAAGAGAGAGAGAGAGAGAGAGAGAGAGAGCGGAGGGCCGGCATTGAATATTTTAGCTCTCGCTCCTCTCACGCGCCACCGTCGACCTCCGTTTTTCCTCCCTCCCTTCCCCTGCAGCCCCCCGCTTTGTGTATGGCTCCCCATACTAACACTCCTCGTTCCGTAACGAAAATAAAAACGGATAAGTAAAGGCAGGGGGATGGCGGCAACTTTCTCTCGTTCAAGGCTCCCCCCGTCGCCCCTTACGACTCCGGGATTAGGCGGGAGAGTTACGTCAGGCATTTTGCGGCGAGCTTTGCATAAGTTCCTCGTGTCTCTCGTTTCCTTTCGTTAGCGTCCTCCCGTATATATCCCGTCTCTTTGTTTCGCGATTCTCCGCCCGTCGCGCCTCTTCGTCCTCGCTTTATCCCGTTCGGATGCGTGCGTCCGATAAAAATACGGAGCCACGCATTAACTTCCGTAATCCGACGGGCTGTTCCGCCTGCGAGCCGCTGAAGTACGTTATCACGTCGGTGATTTGCGATTGAGCGAACGAGCGCAGCGGCGTCGTTACGTTAAAAAGCCGGGTGCGAGGAATGGCTTGGGCAGATGAGATCGAAGCGCTCCTCGAGATGATCGATGTTAACGCGCGTGATCACCTTCTCCAGTTCGAAAGCATTCCCAACGTTCCGATTAATATCCATCGTCAATGATACAACGATCGGTCGTGTAATTAACGCCGCGAGATATCGCGCGTGAGGATCTCGAAGTGAGAGAGACGTCGAGATGTTGGAGTCGGCGGAGCGAGTCGGCTCATCGTAATAATTAACATGGGAAACAATCTCGCAATGGGCTCACGTGGGCGACGGCGAGGCGTTAGGTTTCGTCGTGTTACAAAAGTTAGCATATTCATTTCCATCGTCGTAGTTAATTTAAGGAGGGAACGGCCGGCGAGAATAAATTGCATCGATATGCAAATATAGTCGCCGTTCGTAATCGCTGCGTTGTATATTCCGACCGGTATTCGTTCGGGCCGTCGTTATTGCTTAAACGAGTGCCGGTCACATTCTCGTCCCGGTATGTGATTCGATTTATGATACAAACCGCGCGTGCACACAGACCTCGGCGGAAATGTTATCGCGCTCGGCGACAGCACGGCGAATCGACAAAGTTATCACTCGGCTATCGGGGCGGAGAGAGAACGGGCTTTGCGAAGTGATCTTCGGCGAGTTCATCTTTACAAGCCGCGCACGTCGGATATAAAGTATCTCACGGAACGGAGGGGGGAAAAAAAAGAATCGGAAGATCCGTCTTTCGTGACGCGTTTCGCCTGCCCGAACAATTCCGCGCAGCCGGTGTTCAAGAATGAGGTATAAACCGTTGATAAATGATCGCGGCAGAAAGAACAGCCTCGTAATTGTAGTCTTATTAATGGCTCGCGCAACTGTACGCTGTAACGACCTGTAGCTATAACACGCATCTCGTTTGTATCTCGCAACTGTAATCTGCCAATTTACGGCGTGAAATCGCTCACAGCACGAGAACGCGCATGGAAAGTGTTTAAACAGCGAGCGTGCGAGGAACAAAGCGGGCCCGAATAAATCCCCCGATTGCTTCGGAAATTAATCCGTTCGGATTAATCGGACGAAGTTAAATTGTCATAATTATCTACTCGCGGGCCTCCGGATAATTTTCGCCCGCGAAATTCACAGCGCGCGTCTTGAATTGGGAAATTACATTCCCATCCGATCGTGTGACACTCGCCTCTCGCGGTTTATTATCAATTCCTCGTCACAGAACAAACAACCATCATTTCGCTTTCTCATATTGTGCGGTAAATTATTCTCCCCGACGATTCTCTCCCCCGCGAGGCTCGATCGGTTGTTGATTCCTCTGACGATTCTTCTTCCATTCCGTCGCGTTAAAATATATTTTATACCGGACATTTTTCTACCGTTTATTATTTGCTATTTCGATATTTGACGACTGAGTGTATGTATATATTGAATATTTATATTATAATTCGCTTATATACTTTTGCGTCGTTACACTGGAAAAAGGATTTGGTAATAACTAAAATCTGGCGAATATTTGCCGGCCAAATATTTGATTATTGCAACCAAACAATTTAGTTCCGAATACTGAATATGTAATATACGGAGTTACCGTATATACAGCGGAACCAAATTCTCACCAAATTTTAGTACTTATTACCAAATTCTTTCTTCAGTGTACTATTCAAATTCAATTATACATGTTTGGCGTCGTCACTTACTACACATATCATACTCATTTACATTTATTCAGACAAGACGGTGCAAAACCAGCGGTACAATTGTTGCTGCGCCTTTGGTCGCTCTCAACGTAGCGTCTTCGATATTTTTGGACTCTGCGATTTTCAGCCTCCGATAAAAAAATACTCATTATTATGATTATTGATTGAACAGCAATTCTTCGTTAAGATAGAAAAGTAAAAAAAGCGTGAGCGAGGAGAACGTTTTCGCGGCAAAATGCGCATTTCGTTAGATAAATCTAGATTCCATTTTCAGGATGTCCCGGGGTCAAGGGGGATGGTCGGACGAGCCTTGCACGTCCGGTAGTGCAAGTCGTCGCGGCGGAGCTCGCCAAACGGCGGGGTCGTCCTCGAGGACGTCGGCGTCCGGGTTGGAGGAACGCGCTTCCGGTAGCACGCCCTGTAAAGGCGGCTTCAGGTTAGGTGTCTACGGTTGGAGGAAAAGATGCCTCTACTCCCTCGTGTTGACCCTCATGGTCATCGTAATCCTCAACCTCGCCCTCACCGTCTGGCTGCTGAAGGTCATGGGATTCAGTTCCGTAAGTTGACGAATATTAGCCGGACTTTTCGCCGCTCGCGCGCGCACGACGCCGTTGATCCGGTCGGGCGAAATTCATAAATTCCCCGAGAAATTCGCGCGCCTGTGATTCCGGCGAGACGAACGGGAATGTAACGGCGACAGTCGTGTTTCGATTTGGCCGCGAGAATTTCGCGCGAGCTCGAGAGTTCTCGTAACAAATAAACGTCTCGTCTCGGCATAGCCGCGGAGCGATATATGTCGTGCACACGGGAGAACACGTAGAGAAACGCACTTCGGGCAAGTCCAGAACGATCCTCCCCAGTTAAGGTCTTCCCGAAGTTCGATCTGGATAAGGACGTATGTAACTTTTCGACAGTCATTAAAGTCGACTTCTGTCTTGTGGCTTGGAATTAGTTTCGCGCGAGTTCCCGAGCCCGAATAACAGGTCTCGACGAGACTGCCGGAATGTACGGGAGAGGGAAAGGGGGAAGGAGAGACAGGGGGGAGGGGGTGAGCGCGCGCGGATGCACTACCGACGGCTTTTGAAGCCGCGGAAGGAGCTGCTGCGCGAGAGGCGCCAAGCTGGTTAATATAATTCGCCGTAATTACCGGAACCGTTATATCGGCGCCGCGCGGTGTTTCCGTCGCGGAAAATTGTCGTTTGCACTTCATACTTCTTCTTCTTCTTCTTCTACCCTCCCCGGACTTAATTCGGGCGCATTACAATTACCCGTCCCCGGAATCGAGCGGGGTTCATTAGCAAGTAAGTCGGCGGCGTTCGAGCATTCTCTCCCTCTCTCCTCCTCGCAATCCCGGAGAAACGCGGCCCGTATCCAACTTCTTGATTGCGATAATGGCTGTAATGTAAAGGTCGTTCCGATGTAAATGTCTCTGCGTAGCGCGCCTGGGCCGAGATACGACTTTCTTACGACTAACTTAGCGGGGCACGCTTGGCGATTTTACACGCGGCGAATAAGTGTTGCCCGCGCGCGCGCAATCCATTGATTCCGATGAATGCGCGCGCGAACTTTCGCACTCTCGTCGGAAGTCTCGTTCGGATGACGCCCGCCGAGAACGATCTCGCGATCATTTTACGCGTTGCGCGAAATCGGCGTGACAATGTTCGTGATAAATATCGCGACAATGTAATTTCTCTCTCGACATCTCGTCGCTTCGAAACAGCGACTCGCGTGATGTACCTCGCGATCACCCGTGAAACAAACTTTCGGTTCGATTCAGGTGCACCTAGAGAAGTAGTAAGGAGGGGGAGGGGATGGGAGACCCACGTAAATTCTTCCAATTCATTTTATCGCCCGCTCTCGCATAATCGTAGCGACTTTTTCTCGCATCTGCTCTGCAAATCGACATTTCCACGTATCCGGTGCAACAATGCCGTGGACTGGTCGACGCTAAGCCGGCGCCTAGTCCTCTCGATTAAGGCAAAAACGGTCGTGAAACTCCCGTCGGGCCCCCCCCCCCCACCGGGCCAACCACCGGCGCTGCAGCTACCTATTCGCCATTATCGAATTTATTCGAAATCGAAAGGAGCTCCCGCGATCTGGCGCAATGATCCCTCGATGGGGGCTAAACTCGGTGGAAATTGAGTATCAATCCGTAAGTAAGGAGCCCGGCAGCAGCAGGGATACCCCGTGGGAAATGTAAGTCTCTGCCACTTCTTCTCCCACCCATCCTCCCTTTCACCCTTCTAGTCTACTCTCTCTAGCTCTTTCTCTCTCTCTCCCCCGTTCTCCGTTACTGTCTATCTCTCCTACTCTCTTCGCTACCTATTCCGTTTTACGTCCCCTCCGTCCTCCGTCCGATCACCCGGCAACCCTCCCTCTCGCCTCCCGTCTCTTGTTCCATCCTCTCACAGTGATTCTCTCATTTGATCTCCCAGCCGGCTCTTCTTCTCCTCTATCTCTTTTCTTCTTCTTCTTCTTCTTCTTCTTTTCGAGACATTCTTCAGTCCCGCTAATGCCGTTCGGTTTGCCGATTCCTGGCGAAACCTTCAGCGACCAACGTGTCGCTCACTCACTCTCCCAGCCCCTCTTTTTCCCGCCTGTCCTAAGTCGTAATTAGGTCTTCGGTAATTAAAGTCTCGTTTATCGACGGTACGTTGCGCCGATAACTCATGTCCGATTAATTGTGCGACTCGGTAAATCAGCGAGACAATCAATTAGGAGTTTGGGCGCGTTAATTATTGCGCGGTCTGGCTGCGGGTTGCTCCGATCGAGATTTACGACGATTCCGATTCACGGCGAGGAGTTCGGGCGCCAGCGGCGCGTAATCGACGCAAACCGGATATCCGGTCGGAAAAGTCGGATGTAGAATTCGACGAGTCTGCGAGTCGGCGTGAGCCGAGCGACGGGATATGGATAGAGATATGGCTTATGCGCGGCAGTTTCGTATACTCGCGGCGTGGCGCGTAAGGGAGTAAGAAACGCGATATCGTATCGCGATGTTCGTGAAATTTTATGCGTAAGAAGTGGCCGGGATTTAGCACGTAAACGGATCGACCGAACGAATTGGAAATGGATAATAAAACGCGATATAACTTCGTATTATTCTCGTGCAATTTTGCAGACCGGACCCGCTTTGGGAGAAGTGACATTTCGCGAAGATGTAACAGAACGGGAAGTATAGCGATAATACGACGGTTTCAAGCAATACTTGACATTGCTGGGAATTTATAATACATGAGATGTCAAATGTGTGCGACACGACGTAACGACTCCGAAATACGAGATGAAATGTCACACTCTGTACCACGTTCATTGCATATTATATATTTTTTTACGACGCGCGAGGCAACGCGAGAGGATAGAAGAGCATCTGAAATTAAGAAGTCCTTGCATTTTTCAAGGCAATCAAGCGCGTAGCAAGACCGCGAGCTTGGACGCAGGAGGAAACGAGATGTTTCGCGGGATAACCGGGGATGTTGAGAACTAAACACAACGGGGCGTTTCATCCCGTTCATCGCGGGTGTGTTATACAAGATGCCCCGGAATTATTAGACATTCCTTCGCAAATACTAGGAAACAAAATAAAGGAAGTGCAGGAAAGTAACATTCGTTTCAAGAACAGTACATTGATAATTACGTAGTGATTGTACAGTTGATTGAAGTCGAGAGATTAAAACCCTACAAATTCCGTCAAATTTGGGGGACTAGTGAAGAGAGTCTTGAAATATAATAACATTACAAGACTGTCTTTTTGATAATATAAACGGTTATCGAGTATTTGCGCTTATTGTTGTCCTGATCAAGAGGAAATTATTATAAATAAATATTATTAATAAATGAGAGCATACGATTTCTTGCGCCGATTAAGTGCCATTAAAAAATGTATCTAATTTTGTTACATAGAGAAAAAGTTCATCGCAAAATCGACTTGACATTAGATCTTCGCGTCGTGTCTCGAGTCGAAATTTTAGTTCGTTAATCCTGCAAATTCCGTCGAGTTTGAAGGATCTATGAAGAATCTCGAGATGTAATACTGTTGATAAGTTGTTGCCCTACCTTGTCACTGCAAATAGTTGTTTACTGCCGTTTTCCCCATGTTGAAGAAGCTTGTTGCCCCATATTGAAGATGTTAAAGAAGCTCGAGGAAGTATTCGTTCGAGAATTATTTAATTATTTCAATATATTGCCAGAATGTAATCTTTATTTTTAATTTCAGTCAAATATTGATTATATAAGCTTAGTGATTTGTCAAATGATGACTACGAATGCCGGCTGAAATTTCGACTCCGGTAATTATTATTTTCAGCAAGTCCGTCACACGTCCGTTAAAAATGGAAATCTACCGTGCAGCGAGTGATTTGACATATCTTGAGAAATGTGTGATGTACCATTGTCCGTATCGCTGCGTACTGTGCCTTCCATCCTAGCTCGCTTCTCGATTCAGCATCTTGGCTGTTCCATCGTGACACTGACAGTAGCCTGGCACTGACACTGACACTCGCGCAGATAGGATTCGACCGGAGAAACATGTTAATGTTACGCGATATTGACGAGAATCCGATTACACATTTCAAGAGCGAACGAAATATTTTTATCACTTAATAACATAATTAACACGTGTTTCTCCGATCTGTATCTGTATATCAGAGTTCGAACTACGCTTATAGGCGTCTGACGAAAGTCTTCATCGTGCGTCTTCGGTTTAACCCTGAAATGGTCGCGTGGATGACGTACTCCATTTTAAATTGACCATTTTCAACAAAAAAAAAGTCGCTTTAGAAAATAATAATATTTATTTGTGTGGAAATAACCACTGTAAAAAAAAAATCATAAAAGACGGGCGGGAGCAACTCCTAACTGACAAATACACGGGGCCGCAAGATGGATGCTTGTTGTTGGTATTTTTCGGGAAATGTATTTTAGTGCGCACGGGTGACACCTGTCATCCGTGCGCGACCGCTGTAGGGTTAATGGCGTCTGACGCTCCGCTCTCGCTATGGTGCGAACAACGTCTTTAGGCGTCCTCATTTGTTAACATCGTAACGCCTGCGGAAGTGCCGCAACGTAACGACTAAGTGCTGCATCGCAGCGATCGTCGTTACTTCCGAGCAGCCTAGCGGCCTTAAGAGTTAAGACAACAAATTGTTATTTTCATCTGGCGGTTGCGAGGCCATCCTGTGTCACATCAGCATCACACATCGCGAACAAAGACGCGAGAGATTGTGATTTTTAGCAACTGTCCGTCCGTTGACAGCGTGACGCGTAAAAACCGGCATATTACAGTCGTCGCTGAAAGACTTCAGCAACGTTTTGTAGAGTCGGAGCTTACAACTCCCTTTCTCTCTCTCTCTCTCTCTCGTCGGGACGAGGTTGATTCTCATCCAGAAGTCCTTTTCCACCCCTGTGCGAAACGTCCTAGTCAGGCGAAAGCGCGATGCACTCGTGAACTGGGAAATATTTCATGCCCATCGTACTTCTTCACCCTCCCTTCCCATCCCCTTCATATTTGATAAGAGAGTCTCGGTCTGCCTTCCGCTGCCTCTTTTCACTCTCGAGTTATCCCCGTCCCGGCCAAGCTCGACGTTCCGACGTCCTCCACCTCTCGTACGTCCACCTTACCCTTCCACCTGCGAACGATACCGCGCGCGAAGAAATTAAATCATTTTTCTCAATTAAGAAAACCGCCATGCGCTCGTCGTGCGGTTCCGAGCTCTCGTAACTGCAAAACTTTCGCCCCAGTGGAATTAATTAAGAGTCCTCGATTGGTCGCTTTATTAATGAAGTCCGTTTTCCTCGCGATCGATGTTGCCTACTGTTTAATATCCGCACCGTATATGGTCTCTTCTCTCGCGGCGATAAATTTAGTTTTTGCGACTCGACAAACGTTACAAAAGCGCGCCTTTCCCCGAGTGGCTTCTTTAACAATGTTAGCATCGACTTTTTGCCTATTTTCCTCCTTCCTTTTAGTAAGAATTAAACTGAATGTGTCCGACGTCTCTCCGCAGCATTAAATATCTCGGAAATACTTGAAACACCAGCCTTCCTAATTCATCTCGTTTCAAATCTCGCTTCAATCTCGCTTCAAACCGCGTCAAGCTTTTATTCTCCCGCATCTCTGCATCATGCACATGTTACTCGTATTGTCCCATCACCGTTCGGATAAAGTTTTATCGATTTCGCTCGCACGATCTTTGCAGCGGCACGAGGAGATTTATTTTCCGCGGGTTTGCGCGTTGTCGCTCGCGAGTATCGATATTTTCGTGCTTCTTTCGGGGCCCCTATCACTCGGAGAGGCCTTGGGAGATCTTCGATTACGGACAATATATGATACATCCTGAAACGTTATGTCGGACGGAGTGGTATACAGACACTATATTGGCACTAACGGCTTACATACATGGCCATTGCGAACAGATGCCCCTTCCACCTAATATCGCTTGCGGGACCTTACCCTCTATAACCCTTGTATCCATAGAGAATTCACCTGTATACATTCCTTCCTACAACCCCGCGAAGATACATATTGCACACACCCTCCGCACGTCCATACAAGGTGGCTCCTTTCGCAACGACCCTTCCACAGAATCAATTGAAATTCATGCCCCCAAATGAACACTTCCACCGAAGTCATGCACGTCTGCGCGCACGTACCTGCTAGCTCGTCGCACACGTACGGTGCGACGTTTTTTTTTTTTTTTCAAATTTTAATCCTATTGTCTTCGCGCGAAATAAACATTGCGTCGAGAGAGAGGAAACGTATTAAAAATCGCCAAGGAAACTCGATCTTTATATAAATAACAAATTATTCGCGCAACCAGCCAATGTAATACGTCGTTGTACTTGTTTTTATTATGATGTACTTTCATTATTGTACATAGAATTAGAATAGAAGACTTGCACATGTTCGAATACTGGAAAAGAGAACAGACAAATTCGCGCAGGCTGAACGATTGCGGCATAAATATTGGTCATGCTAATACGCAAGGCGGATTCGGTCGCATTTCGATCGAGACGTGAAATAAAAATGAAAGTGGCGACGAGCGTCGAAAGCTGCTCTGCAGTTGCGAGGCTACCCCCGGCAAAAATTTATCACGAATGCCTCGTGCGTGAGATGGCACGAGTGGTCACCCAGTATACGTTACGTACACACGGTGTGTTAGTATTAAAGGATATCCATTATAGCGCCTAGCCACCAAGTGCAAGTGCAATATAGCGAGCATAGCGCCATGAATTTTGAATGTATAGCAGTGCCGTAGTACGTTAGTGGTAGCGTTATAGGTTGGTTCGCGTGGAAGGCCGAGCAGACAAGTTTATTGTTTCCAGGGATTTCGCGCCGAGCCACCGCTATTACGAACCTCCTGTGAAAGATCCGTGCCACGTCAATCGTTTCTTCAAACGATTCCTTCCGTTTACGTTCTCGCGCTTTTTCTCCTTCGCGACATTTCGCCGTAGTTACGCAAGAAAGCTCCGACCCGCAAAATTCTGATTTTTGAGATTTCGTTACCAATAGGTAGTCTACACGTCTTTCTACGTAAAACAAAAGGATCCAAGGATTTACGGGCGTCTAAAATTAATTAAAAAACAGTTTTTATTTTCAACTAATTGTACCATTTTTTGCTAGTTGCTTTTTTACCCATTATTTGAAGGGTTTGGAGGGTTAAACTTGCCAATGAATATCCTTAAAGAGAAGGAAGTGGACCGTGTTTGAACGATTATGAAGTATCTCAGTGCTATTTGTTTAAATCATATATCAATTCTTCGTCTACATTTTCTTTTAAACATACTCCAAGTTAGATTCTTCTTTCACATAACTATGGCCATTTAACGCTCATCTTACATAAGTACTTGAATGAATGACATTCGCGAGAAAATAAGTGCTCTTCCGCGATGGTAAAAGAAGAATGAATTGTGAAGGGACTAATTTTCGAAACGGGCGAATTTACTTTCGCGGGACGACGTATTCCCTAAGTATCCGTCGAAATCCCGTTCGCAATATCTATAAATATATATCTCGCCCTATGTCGTGTAACTCCGCTTTCCATATCGCCAGCCGCGAGACGTGTCGCGGGCCGAAAGTCAACAAAGCGATATTTGTCCCCAAAAATCGCGGTGGCGAAGATTTAAATTCGGCAGTCGCATTACGCCAGCCGTCGCGGCGTTTTTATCGATTTCCCATTTCGAACCGCCGATCCCGCAGCCCTACGTCACATGCCAGATTGGGGTTATAGGTTTTCCCCGCTTTCGGTATTGCATAATCCGTGGAAATGTATGTTGTGCAGCGTGTATGTACTCGGCTGACCCAAAGGGTACTGAGTAAAGCGGCGACGGCTTCTGAACGGGCCGGCGAACGTTAATAAGCGGACGCGAGATACAATGAATCGAGGGTGAAAAAAAGTGACGCAATTCAACGACGGACTGGAGAAAAAGGAGGAAGATGGGGAGGGGGGGAGGGGGGGGGTGAAAGAAGAGGCTCACCGAGAAACGACAGGAATATTATAAGAGAGAATCTCCCAGGAGAGACGAGAGAGCGTCAGCATTAATGATGCCCCGAGGGCGTCTCATCCCCGGAATCTCTTTTATATAATTGTTACCATTAGCGTTAAAAGAATATACATACATATATATATATATATATATGTGTATATATATATATATATATATATTTATATTTATATATACATATCGTAAATAAAACAGTCATTCGCCGCGCGCGCACTGCGCGTCGTCGCACGGGGCTTGTTCGCTCGTTAATTCAGGAAAAGAAATCGTTCGAAGGGGAAACTCGGCGATGACAGTTCGTTACGTGACACGGTTCTCTGCGCGCCGTTATTATCTGATGTCTCGTTGCGTGTAAGGTTTGTCTCGCGGACGAATGCAGCTAAAGTCTTTCTCTCTCTTTTCCTTTTCTCCCTTGACATTTCAACCCACTTGATTTTTCAATTTTTTAATATTTAACCCACAGAGACGCGACAGTGGCCACTGGTTCTCCAGCCGAATGGAAGAAAAAAAACGCCGATGAGAATAGCGATAAATCGGGTGTATCAGCGAATAGATTCCAAAGACCCACCGATCTGTGCGTTTCAGGAGCACAACTGATGCGGAGCGCACGTCTGCGAGTGCCTCTCGTGTCGTATGGCACGTCGGAAAAGAAATCGTCGAATCGAGTTAGCGAAAGACAGCGGCTGCGGTAATAACGAGAAACGGGGAAACAAAGGCGCGAGCCCGCGCTATCAACGGCGGGATTTACGGCGTTAAGTGTGACCTCGTGTCCGCGGGAATACCCAATATCGGCGCTTCGCTGAGCCTGGCCGAATAATCCCGCTGTCGATTCGCCGACGTGCGCGACGATAACTTGGACGAAGTCGTCCGGAACGCGGGTTAATCCTCGCGAGGCGCGTCAGGAGCCCACGATTTAATCCCCGCGCCGTCGCGGTAAAATAACATGAAATTGCGATGTCGCGAGGGCGCCGGCGGAAAGCTTGGTTCGGCGGGGGGGGGGGGGCGAGCCGGAGGATTCGGTTATGGCCGGCCGGAAAGGTGCACCGTCGGTCGCCGAGGATCCCCTCGAGGAGCCGGTGACAGGGTTCAGAGTCGGATTACTCGCGGTACAGAAGTTAGGCGAGACTACTACCGTCGTCCGGCTCGGGATAATTACGTGAGGTGCATTAGCGTGGCGCACGTAGCGCGCACGTGCATATGTGTAATTACCGGCGAGGATCGCGACGTATACACGCACACACGCACGCATACATACGCGACACACACCGACGCTCATACACGTGGGAGAACGCGCGGCGTACGGCTGTCTGTCACGGAAAGTATGTGGGTTAACCCATCAGCGATGCGGTCGTGCAAACTCACGTGAACGCTACGCTCACGTATGGTCGACCTAACGATTATTATTTTTGTTAACGACCTCCCGACAATTGCGTTAAGGGTAGGCGGCGATACAACGCCGAAATTAATTAGGCGATTATAAATCTGCGTGAACGTTCCGAGCCGCCGGCGTCGATGGCGCGCCTTGATTGATAAAACGGAAAGAAGAGTCCATTTGTCCGTATTGAAAGACGCGTCTTTGTCGGCAGCTGGCATACCGCATGTGTTGCCGCAGTTGGATACGCGTGTAATTTCTGACTTGTGCGAAATGAGATATGCACGCGAATCGGTCCGCCCGAACGGCGTGGCGCGCGCGTTTAGCGCGCCGACTTCTATTCATCTGCAGGAACGAAATTCATTGCAGCTGAAATTTGACTGCGGCCTGGCGTGAATTTCATACGGATGTAAATTTATGTTAAAGCAATTTAGGAAATATATTCTTGGGTTTTCGCTGTGTTGCTCTCCGGCGGAATTTAAATAATATCGAGAGCACATCAAGAATCGTGAAATTCGGTTGAATTTATCACGTGGTTCATACTTGGAGAGAACTCGGTGTGGGATACGATTGTGGGATATTTAGATTATCATCGGACTATGTTATTGCAAAAAAGATGATAGTTATGTATAGAGTTCCGTTATTTTCAAATCAGATTGTCGCTAAGGAAAATGACATCCAATCGACAGTTAAGAGTTAATGTGAATCCAAATCTTGAAATGATATCAAAAGACGTAATTTAAAATACCTACGACCTGAATATATTATGTGTAACGCGAACACCTGAAACATTAGAAATACAATATTTATATAATTTGTTCCTTCAGATATTTCCATGCTTGCTATTTCTAGAAGCTATTTCTAGGACCAGAATATTTGATCGGACGAGGAAAACGAGACGTTTCACGTTTCACGTGAAATTTCACAAGCGATGACGATTAAACGCTGAAATATACTAGCGGACGAAAGAGGAATGCAATACGTGTATTTTCTGGCAGGGGCATTCTTGGCCGAAATTTATCTCGTTGGAAAAGCGACGAAAGGAATCGGCCGCGATCAGGTCGAGCGGAAAGCGAGCGAGAACGCGAAAACGGGAACACCTTTGTAATCCTTGTAAATAACGCGCTTTGTATTAATTTATGGACGACGACCAGCCGGGTAACGTCGAGCCGAGGCGTCGTTACGATGATATACGTTTACAGGGGGTGTTATTTGGATTTCATTACGTACCTCAGCCGACGCCACCGCTGTTTTAGCTCGCTTCAGTCGTCGAGTAACGCGCGTCCCGATATCCCCGAGAAATTCGGAGTGGTACGCGAAATGATAAAGTAACGCGAAACCCTTTTCCCCGTGTGTATCCGTCGAATTTGTCGCGGATTGATTTCAACACAGCACGGAAATCTGTTAATCGGTCGCGCCGCGCAATTCTCGCTGTCGCGCGCGAATCCGCAATTTTTCGACGCGATAAATACTTGATGCCGCGGCGGCGACCAATCGCACCGATACGAAAAGGAAATATGGCCGGCGCGCGTTCGGACGATCCCCGCCGGCCAAAATTCAACCTGCCGGCTAATTGCGTGCCACTTTTTCGCTTTTCACACGATCCTCCTTTTTTTCGGAAAAACCGCGCGATCGAGATAGAGAGGCGGTAAAAGGCACGCGCCCGTTCGCGCGTTGCGAGAGGGCTAAGGGTCGATATTTTTTATTGTCGCTTAAATCCCCTTATCAACAGCCGACAGACAACGAGATAAAAAGGGTATAAAGCCTCGGACTTAATGATACCTGTCTGACGGTAGATTACTTTTACTACTGCCGCTCGTTCTCACCACCACGATTGGGCGATCTTTCCGACTCGACCGGAGGTTCCTCCAGACCGTCTGGTGATTCTAAAAAGCAGGTGCAGCCGTAGTTCTTCCTCCCCCCCACTCCTCTCTCTCTCTCTCTCTTTTTCTTTTTCTTTCCCTCATTCTTCTCTCGTTTTCTCACTCACTCCCCTGCAACTGCACTTTTTTCTCTCTTATTGTGTACTTCCTCCCTCTCTCTCTCTCTCTCTCTCTTTCTCTCTGTCTCTCATCGTCCACGTTTCTCTCGTTCCGGCGTTTCTTCTCGTTCTCATTTTCCGCGCATCGCTGTGCCTCCCTCTGTTTCTTCTTCACGATCTCGCTCGCTCTCTGCGGACGCTATTGGGGTTTACGGTTACGGTTAAGTAGAGGGCAAAGAGATCGTATCGTTTTCCGAACGATTTGGCTAATCGAGTGCCGGTGGCTCGGCGCGACCCCTTCCACCCCTCGTTCTCCGCCGGCGATCGCAACTACGCGTATCCAGACTGACGCTGGGAAACTCTATGAACGTGTATTTAAACCGCGATCTCGCAACCGGTACTTGGCGAAATCTGGCAGCCGGTCGTTTCCTTCGGAACGCCGACACTTATAGCGATACAATGGCGATTTATGGAACCGCACCGGGTAAACAAAAATGCAATGAGAACGCTAATGATATTATGGCACGTGTATCATGCTGGACTATCTAATATTTATTCCGGTTCAGTCGTTGCACGCATCTACCATGCATAATCACAATCCTATATGAAATGATAATTTAATTTCGTCACCAATATCAGCTACCTGCATACAGAAAATTATTAATATTTACATATATGTTCGCATACTACGGAAAGTTCTCCATTTGGATATTTAAAGACTCGTATTTATTTAATCGTAAATACTGTCATATGGGAATATTTGAAAAACGAATTTTGAAAAGCGAATATTTGAGCTTTATAGCTTATTTATCTGCTGAACCAATGAAATATGAATAAAGCGATCTCTGGTGAAAATTGCTTTTGTATATTTTAAAAATAATTGAACAATGTCTCTCTACATCTCTAAACGACGAGCATTCTATTTTGCTCGCGTAAAACAACATATATGTATATGCATATGTCTATATATTTATTTTTTACATATATTATGTATAACTCGAAACTCTGTCCGTGTGTGAAATGTAAGTCACGAAAGATTACATTCCTACCGAATATCGGACGCGTTCGCGATAATAAAGTTTGTCTTTCCGGCCGCCCAGCCCTTCACATCTCGATTAGCGGGAGAAATTACCCCCTATCGCTTCGCCGCGGATCGACGTATCAAATTGCCCCGCCGTGTGCAAATATTCGGCTCGGCCGGTGCTATGTCCGGTCCAAAAAAGAAAAAAAGAGCCCGGCGAAATGGAGTTCGCTTGATCAGAGGTTTAAACTAGTTCCAGCAGCGTTTATCCCCGCCATTGCACGTCCTCTCTTTCTCTCTCTTTCTCCCCTTCACCCTAGCCTGCAGTTGTAATAATAAATGGACAGAACGCGGCAATTGGTTTCGATCGGGCGGCCAATCATCGGAAACCAATGTGGATGGTACCACGAAGGACAAGCCATTTTACTGCAATGGTATTTTCAAGAAGGCACAGTCAGTGGAGTGAGGGTTGCGTTTGGACGCGACGCGGGAGATTCGCCGAGCCAAGCGAACTGCCTTTCGAACTGCTCCTAACGTCGTGCAACCGGCTATCCGATCGGGGATGCACGCTTTCTGGAATGATATTAAAATACGCAACGTTCGCCTTAATATAGGAATGTAATCGATGGCCCCGCTGCCATATCGAACTATGTTCATATCGCGCGCAAAAGGTTAAAAAGCGACGTAACCTATTTCTGCTCGTATCGACGCGCGCGCGCGCGCGCCAATAGAATCTGGGCAAATTTAAATCCCAACTACTACGGTCAAATTTGAATGTCGCGAATACAATTCACTGTGGTTTCGCATCAGCCTCGATTGGTGATTTTCTCGAACTTCCCGGAAATAATACATACACGGAGAAAAATACAATTTGTACTGTGAAGAAAAGCAATTACTCGGTTTATTGTGCTTCTTTTATGTAATTATCTTGAACGAAGAATATTTTCTCTTCTCGATAGTGTTAAAATATACTCACCATAAATGTTAGAAAAGTTCATTATTATTTACTCAAAAGTAGAATTTGTTCTCGTTTTAAAAATATTATCAACTTTATCGAAGAAAAGTTAAATTAATTGGAATATATATATGAGTGACCGGAGTTTTAGCGTTTCAATTTAATATTCTTGATTGAAGTATTAAATTTACTATACGGGAAAGAATAATTTGCTGATAATAAATTTTATGCTGTTGCAGTAAAATCAGTCAATTACTATGTGAACAACAAAACGATTTGTTAAGAGTACTTGACATTCGCTGAATTATTTTGCTGAATTTACAAATTATTTCGTTGTAAGAATAAATTAGTAAATTAGCAGAAAAACATTTATTTTATCCTAATAACAAATTAACATGTCCTAAGGATAAGTTCACTCGCATTATTTTCTATTTCCAGGCAACAAAATTATTCCTGCTCTTACGAATAATTTGCCAATTTGATTATGCCAACTAAATTTTATGATGTCGCTACGAATATGCAGTAGCAACGATAGTTTTGCTACGGCAAAATTATTTTCATCCCTGCAGGATTCAGAATATATTTTAATAAATTTGATGCTTCTGATATGATATATATTGCGGACATATAAACTTATGAAATATTTGAAATAAGTCATATTTACTGGAACGCAATATATATTTTTCTGTGTGTATACGAGGTCTGTTCAAAAAGTATCGCGAATTTTGTGTTTTTTCAAAAATTATTTATTTATTCATGAATATCTATTTTGTCTCCTTCAAAGTAATCCCCATCAGATATTATACACTTGTGCCAACGTTTTTTCCAATCCTCGAAGCACTTCAAAAAATCATTTTTTGTGATCTTGTTCAGCTCCTCCTTCGATGCCGTCTTTATCTCCTCAATCGTAGCGTAGCGTCGTCCTTTCATGTGCCTCTTCAGTTTCGGGAACAAGAAAAATCACAGGGGGCCAGGTCTGGGGAATACGGTGGCTGCGGCATCATTAGTGTGTTGTTTTTGGCCAAAAATTCGCGCACAAGCAACGATGTGTGAGCAGGGGCGTTGGTACGAATTTCGCGGCGACCCGTCTCATGCCCAAATCATTAGTAAAAATCGAATGGCACGAGCCAATCGATATGTTTAGGTCCTCAGCAACTTCTCTAACGGTGATTCGACGATTGGCCAATACTATTTTCTTCACTTCATCAATGTTTTCGTCTGTTGTTGACGTGCTCGGGCGTCCGGCACGCTCTTCGTCGTTCACATCTTCTCGTCCCTCTGAAAACATTTTGTACCACCGATAAACGTTGCTTCGGTCCAAGGTAGCTTCGCCATATGCCACAGTCAACATTCGGAATGCGTCCGCGCACTTAATTTTGTTAGATTCTTTGATCCATCTTTTGGAATAGGCAAAAATCGAAGACGAGCCAAAACACGTCCAAGCAAAACAGCTGTCAAAGATAAACTGAATATTCAAAATAGCCGAACTTGTCGGCATAAGTGAGGGACATGAGTACCAACATAACGCCACAAAAAAATCGAAAATCGAATATACGTAACCCGCGGAAATTCAAAATTCGCGATACTTTTTGAACAGACCTCGTACGTTCCTATAAATAAGCGTCCGCGAATGCATCACATATTTTCGATCGCCTCGAAGAAGAACACGGCTTCTTTCGATCTCACGTGCGGATATACTCCGAGAAACGGCCGGGCCGGCGGAATTCGATCGCAATTATACGCGGTAAAACTGTTTCATAAACGCCAAATTGCACTTTCTGCTCGGGATAAGTCCCAGGTGGAAGACTACCCGAAGTTTACGAGATGAATGCAAACGCGCAATGTGTCTACTTTATAGTGTGTTTCTCCTTTCGTCCCAACCCCCGTCGGCCATCCACCCTTTTCGCTCGATACATCTCGGGGGATGGTTGGCGGGCGAGAGACGGAGAGGGAGAGATCCGTGCGGGGGTAGGGATAGAGCGCGAGAGAAAGCGAGAAAGAGAGAGAGAGAGAGAAAGAGAGAGAGAGAGAGAGAAGCCGCGTTAAAATAAAATTCTGCCTACGCCACTGTTTCGGATATTACGGTAGATATTTCAAACGAACGAGCACAATGGATCACTACGTGCGTAACCCGCACGTAGCTCATCGCCGCATTTATAATTCAGCCGTCTGAAGTGGCAATAATGGCGGCGACGCCGATACTTAATACCCACCGGCGTCGCGCTGAAACTCGACACAGTAATGGAGTATATTATTTTATTTTACGACGCGAGGATCGCGCGCGCGCTCTTACTTGATCTCGAAGATATCGATATTACGAGGCTTTCCTGACGCGCGCCCGATTTTAATAAATTCTGGCTTTGCCGAGACGATACAGAGGCGGGAGGCGGGAGGCGTCTCAAACTATCTCCGTTTAATACAGCCCGTCTGCGCGCACGCACGATCTTAATTTCGACGATAGTTCCCGCGATGAATTTAGCGTCGATTCTCCCCCCTTCGGAGAAAACACGGCGTGTCTGTGCGTGTGCCCGGTGAGCGATCGGGAGAGATCTCAATTTGAGAATTTAATGGAAGTTATAAATAAATATTTCGGCGCCGGATGAAAGAGAATTTATGGGGAAGAGGACGAGAAGCCCTGAGTCAGCTGTCAATTTGGTGGAAAATAGAATGGGTATACAAGAGGCAATAAATCGTGGCGAGGGGGCTTTTGCTCTATTTTCGTCTAGCGTTATAACCACGGCCTAGAAAGTTTCGACGGCTCGCCCCTCTGTCCTGACAGTCATTTCCTTTTCTTTCAGGAAGGTATCGGTTCGCTAAAAGTGGTGCCTGGGGGAATCGAGCTAAGAGGTCAAGCTGCCGTGTTAGACGCCCTCGTGGCCTCCAGCCTGAGATCTCGGAGGGGCAAAAACTTGGTGCTGGAATCATGGAGTAATTTTACGGCCTCGGCGAGATCCCACGATGGACGGCTCCTTGCGCGATTAACAGTCGGTAAGTTATAAAAATGGCCCGCACAACAGCCCGCGTATTTCATACCACATTGTTGGGGCCCGACGTTAAAAAGTAATTTCAACTTACCCCTTCGCGAGGAGAAGAGCGGGATTACGCCCGATGAAATAAGATCAAGCGGCCTGTTCCGGCGGGAATCTGCACTTGAGACGTTTTAACGTTATGCAATTTGCTCCCCGAGTGAAATCCGAGGTCGTTAAACACGTGCCCGTGACCGGGCATTCTGCTTGCAGGGGAGGACCGTGTCGACTGTGTGTCCCGAGGTTTCCGAGTAACCGATCCTCGTGGAGGAGTACTCTTCTCCGCGGACAGGGAGCAGGTTATCGTGGGCGCGGAAATGTTGAGGGTGACCGGCGACGGTGGCGCCGTTTTTCAGGGTAGCGTGCAGACTCCGCTGGTCAGAGGAGAGTCGGGCCGCGGTCTTAGGTAACCAGCTTGTGAATATTTTAATCGCTCACAAACTATCTCTTCGAACTGAAGGGAAAGCTACGCTTTTCCAGCTCAATTATACACAAGGGGAAAAATAATTTGCCGGCACGGCAAATTTCATGTCGCCGCGGCAAAATCTGTTAGCTATCGTGTGGATAGCGGAACGATTTTTTAAAAGTTCCAATTGCCATTCGTTGGATCATCTTGCCGAATCTACGAATTACTTTGCTACATGAACGAACTAGTAAATGCAAGGAAATGTTATTTTGTCCCAACGGGGACAAATTAAATTGTCCTAACGACAAATTCATTTGGCAGAATATTTTCTATCCAGGCGACGGGACTATTTCTGCTCTAATTACAAATCATTCGCCAATTTGATTATGAGACTAAATATTACTGTCGCAACGAATTTGCATTAACAACGATCGTTCGCTAAAACGATTATTTTTCTCCGTCTATATTTGAATATGATTAAATTGTTACATTCATATGTAAGATAATGCTGCGATTCAAATTACATAATGGTTCTTGACGAATCCTCTCGGAAGCTTCTTCCATTGCGATATCAATTTCTCTCTTTGATAATTGATCTTTCGAAATAAAAAATTCAGTCGCGTTAAGAGAGAAACGCTGATTATATCTAAGGTAGATTTCCATAGAGATTATTCGCGATTGTTTGGCGTGCCATTCGTATTATCTACCGAGAGACGCACGATTTCTAAATATTGTCTCCAAATAATATGCAATTATTTGCGATCATCGATATTCATGCGAGCAACTGCATCGGAAAGCAATACAAATCCATGCGCATAATTTTACCCGCGGCGGGCAGCAATTAGACAGATTCAATGATACTAATCGGGTCGTTCAATTCCCACGGGCTATTGTGCCATCAAGTGGGATAGTCGCCGAAATAACCGATCGGATCAAGATGCCGCGATGTCCCCGCTTTTCCCCCGGATCACCGGCCGGCGAGAAACAGAGCTTTTTGCGTATCAAGGACGCAGCGCGCATATGCTTAGAAAGCGGCGAAACCGGCGGGCAAACTAATAATAAACAATAAAAGGTCAAGGAGCAAGAGTGAGCGCGTTCGATCGATCATCCTTACCCGGTCGTCTCGTCAAGTAACAACGCGACGCAGCGTCTCGTAACGTGGGGGAGTCGTTTTCCGCCGGAAATGGCGATTCCTTTCCACCTATACCTCCGATCATCACACCTTCGGCCCGAACACCAGCGTGCTCTCCCTCCTCATCTCTCCGCCGAGCACCGCCTCGATGTATTGCGGCAAAAGATCGGGGTCTACGAACGACGGGAGAACAGGACGAAGATGGTACAGGAGGAGGGGGA
>NW_014554665.1:55379-96018 GCF_001313825.1 Dinoponera quadriceps | reverse complement strand
GGGCGAGAGGGGACACAGAACGGAGTTGTACCGCCAGTGCGGTTATTGATAGCGCCGGGCAATTTACAGACGGATTTACGATTACAATAAAACTTTGCTCGCGCGGAAAATTATATTCATAGGATTGGATTTGCGCCAGATATGAAATACCGCGGATCCTACGAGTTCCCGAAGAGGTAGAGCGAGAACGGGGTGGAGACGAGGAGAACGGGGACGAGGGGGGAGAAGCAGGGGGTGAGAGACTGTGGGAGAATAAGGTGGCGGAGTAGACGGTAAAAGAGCAACGGCTGAACGGAGAACGGAGGAGACGGACGAGGCATGGACCGTCTTCTTCCTACGGGTGGGAGAATCGATTATTGCGAGAGTTCGACTTCGAGCCCGGAGTCAATACAGATATTACTCCGTTTCCCCGGAATACTTGGGTATAATGCCGCGCGGTTTACGGCACACAGAGATTTACGGTGTAATCCGCGTCATTGTTGGAACGTAATGCACTGAAATTGAGGTATACGAGTACCCCGGCCGCGGCGCCGTCGGCGAACATCCGTGTCTTACTTTCAATCGTGGAGCTAGGAAACCACCTTGTTACGTTATCGTGAAAATTTCCCCGCGGTATATTCGACAACGACCGCCTGTTATTTCTCATCAATCTTCATCGACTTAGCCGGTAATAACAATAATAACTTTTATTTAGGGAATACCCTTTAACGTGAGTTATAGAAAGATCATAGATGACAGACATAAATTAATCATTGTTACGAAAATAGGGAGTATACGACTATCAGAAAATATGCAATAGATACATTAACGTGAAGTCAAATCGGTAGATAAGTTATTGTGTACAGAAAAGTAGATGCGAATCAGAGCTATAAGTTTTGTGCGCAAAATGGAACTTCTGAAGGTTGTCAATGATCCATGGAAAGAAGTTTACAAAGCATTGAAAGTAACTCCCTCATCCTTTATCCTTGCCTCTTTTATATATTTATGAGGAAGTGTTTTATAGGACTCGTATCTTGTCTAAATTCGACGTTTCTTATATATCAGTCTATCTGATTAACCTTTATTCAAGAAACGACTTTTAATTGTCACGCCACAGGCTCGAGTCAGCGACGAGGACCTTGAAGATCAGCGCTCCCCAACGGGTGGTGATCGAGTCCTGGGCGAACGAGATCTCGGCCTCCTGCCTGACCGATCTGAAGCTGCAGAGCGTTCACGGAGCCATCAGGCTTGACGCAAAGTCCGTCTACATGAAGGGTCTCAAGGCGGCCATCCCGGTGCAAGGACACTCGTCCAGGGAGCAGCAGCAACAGCACTCCGGCAGATCCTCATCCGTTCATCAGAGCCAGAGGGAGACCACCATCTATCAGCTGTGTGCGTGCGCGAGTGGCAAGCTGTTTCTCGCCAGGCCGGATGGCACCTGTCAAGCCGACAAGTCGATTTGCTAATACGACGCGGCTTGACGGCGGTGTATCGCGACAGCGCAGAACGATTCGTTAGGACTAATCGCGGCGGACTACTGTGTGACACGGTGATCCTAGCGAGAGAAAAATGGGAGAGAGAGAGAAAGAGAGAGAGAGAGAGAGAGAGGAAGGGAGCACTGCGATCGGCTATCGGCGCGATCGGGGACGAGGCCTTCATTGGAACACTGCAAACGATATCAAACGAATCTACCGCGTCAAACGGGCGGAAATCTCGAGTGCGACGTATCAGGACATACCTCGTGAGAGAGAGAGAGAGGGAGAGAGAGGACACGGTAAATCGATACAAATAGTCGAAAGCTAATCAATTATTTCGCAGCACTATTTTTCGATGAGCGCGGCGTATGCTGGCGATATACTTTCAAATGCCGGGCACCGCTCCACGGGGACTCCTAGTTTACTCACCGTCTGACGTAGACGCCGACGAGTGGCCCCCGACGTGCACACACACATACACACGTGTCAATTAACCGGTATATTGGATTTCTTTCCGCGATGTATATATATATATATATATATTTTTTTTTTTAATTCTTTTGTTCTTTTTTTTCTGTTGTTTGCTTTCTTTCAGTTTAACATCAATCACGTTTAATTGAGTTGCCATGCCAGAGCGGAATCGGGCGTTGTTGCCGGCTCCGGTCCCGCGTGAGCGCACGTCAATTCGCCCCTATTCACGGTGTTCCGCAGAGCGCGAGCCGATCTTCATCCGCGCGATATTTACACGAACCAGAAACGCGAGACGCGCTCGCTCGCGCGTCGGGGCCGCTTTCTCCCTTCCGGCGGCGTAAAGCGCGCCGTCGTAGATACAAAGAGAATCCTCGCGAGATCTTGACCGGCCGGAAATATTCCCCCACGAAATCGCGGGCTATTCGGGAAATTCTCTCTGAAGAATATTTTCAAGCGCCATTCACCGGGTCTTCCCTTGAACTTTTTCTCTCGCATCACCGCCGCCGGTCAATGCGAGATACGCGGGGGAAAAGAGCGCGAGATTCTCGCCGCGCGTTCGCTTCAAGTTTTTCCTGCGGAAGGCTCGCGGCGCCCGCTATTTCCCCGCCGTGTTGAAGCGCGCGCGCGCGCTCCGCCTGTTTGGCGCGAACTCTGAATTCGGCACGAACTTGTATATTCCCCCCGGTGGGGGCCCTTGGATGTCCATCGGGGATCCGCCCACGGGGATCCTCGTGGGTACCGTGGATAGATCGTATATAATACTATGTGTACGTAGCACTGTCGCCGCGACGCTACCCCGTGATGCACGCATCACCGGACCCGGGTTCTCTCATCGCATTAACGCTGTAAACTGCGCGCGGCTGCGGCACTCGCGCTTCGATTTGTCCCGCGCGATCCCCCGTCGCCGATCGAACGGGGAAAGACGAAAGGGAGGGGGGAAAATAAAAGGAGCAATCGGAACGTGCGTGGCGCTGATCGCGACGTTACACGCGACGCTAACTACGCTAAATGGTACTACACGTGTGATGCTGAACGCGCGCGCGACGCTAAGCGAGTCGGATGTAGGTGGGGATTCGGACCGTCGCAACGCACACAGACCGGCGGGTGACAAATATTACTTGCACCGCGAGGAAAAGCAATTGTTCCGTTTAATTCTGTTTCTTTTTTCCTTTTCTTTTAAATCATGGCCGTCTCGAACTAAGAATATTCTCTTGCGATGTGGTATTGAAATATACTCGTCGCAAGTATCAGAAGAGCTCATTGTCATCTCATTCAAAAGAAGAATTTGTTCCCTTCCCAAGAATATTATAAACTTTATCGAGGAAATGTTAAATCCGGTTGATCGGGATAAATAAACAGAAGCTTTTTAGTTGTAGTGTTCAACTTGATATTGTTGATTATGAAGTATTAAACTTGTTAGGGTTTAGAATGTATTTTAAGTTAGTTTAACGTGCTTGTGATGAACTTATGACATACCTGTAAATGTATACTTGTATCATGTATACTTGTTTCAAGTATTTCACAAGTTCATCATAAATATCAAGTGACACTATAATCTCGAGAGAATGTTCTTCGTTCAAGACAATCATTACTTAAATGAAGGATAACAATAATAGTAACTAATTGCTTCCTTTCGAAGTGCAGGCAATATTTCTCTGTGTGTAACGGCCTCGACACCACGAAGTTGTGTCATTCGAGAACTCCCCGTAAGGAATACAATATGATCTCTAAACAGGTGTAACTTGATGCGTTGGGCCGGTCTGCGTATGTGCGTCGGCGAGACGCGCGATCGCCGTTCAGGCCAGCGCCCGCGGTAAATCGGACAGACGACGACGATCCCACGGTCGTCCCTCTTTTGTTCCCGCTCCGTAGCACCCTCGGCGCCCACCCCTTCGTTCGATACTTTACATCTCCCCCCGGTGTACCGAGTGTACGCCTCGCGCGGCAAAACCACTTGTAGGCAAATCGTTCGTAGCTCCCACAAGCCCGCGCTCTCGGTGCTGGTGGCGCGGGGCCCTTTCAAGGAGATTACTCCTCGCGAATCGCTTACTTCTAACGCGGTGTCTGTTTAACCCGTGCTCCGATACAAAGTAGAAACATTGTTGTAAGTAGGGCGACGGCTGCATCGGGCTGCGTGCGCCGCCGAAAAAGGCGAGAGAAAGAGAGAGAGAGAGAGTGAGTGAGAATAAAAGAGAACGAGAGAAAGAGAGAATGAGAGAGAGAGAGAGAGAGAGAGAATGCGACAGTAGTTTCGACGCATCCGGATCGGATTGCGATCCAGCTTGTACGCTGTACATCGGCCATGTCCATTTATTTATGTATGTGGCAATAAAGTCGTTATTGTTACTATTATTATTAATCGTTGTATTCAATTATTGAACATTGCGTCACCACTGTTACCGAGTCATTTTTCTCCTAATTTTGGATCACACACATTGAACGACGTTATTCTTGCTCTACCTTTAAACATGAAATCTCTTGACAACGCGGAGCAACGTTATAATTACGTCTTTGTTCTTCATCGACGCGGAAAGAACGTTTCTATTAACTAACGTTCCTCGTTTCCGCGTAACAATTTTCGTGATATCGCCGCGAATAAACAAAATACCGTCGTCCGATGTGTGTTATCGCTCCATTAGCTTCGCCATTCTCCTTCCTTCACTCAGTCGGATGCATCTCGTGTTCCCAAAGAGCGCGGTTTTCAGCGGGCTGCAGGTACGTTTGTTTTCTCCGTAATGTGAAACACTCACAAAGGACGAGTGATACACGCACATATTCGCCCATGCTCGATACACATTCTACAGTTCCCACCAATTATAACTCGTATAACTAATAATAAACGTTGTAAGGCTTTTGTTTCGCTTGATAAAAGCGTAAAGTTTCGTAGCAAAATTGCAATTAAAAATTTAACGCCGGCTCTAGTTGAAAATGCAAGCGGCACAATTGGGCTTGTTTGTTTGTGAAAATGTGCGGACGCAGAAGTTTCCAAATTTGCGATTTGCTAAAATACACCCGAGTCCCTGCCCCCCCCCCCNATTAAAATGCGATCGCTCCGGCTCGGAAGGGACGGAACGAAGAAAGAGGGGAGAATAGGGGAAAATAGAAATTTAAATTAGAGAATAATCTCAAGACTAGTTTGAACAGCCCGGTGCATAATATAGTATATGTCAAGCGGGCTGACAGGTAACAGAGGCAATCTCACCTAGTACCCCCTTAAACAGCTCTGACGGCAAGGTAATTTTCTTGGAATTCGGGATTAAAATTGCATCCACCGGGGCCGGGGAGGCGGATAAAGTGCGCGACCGACTAGAGAGGTGGGCACCGTCGTTGGGGGTTGAAGCACGGGGGCTCCGGCGGGCCAATAGGCTGGTGCGAATTAACAGCGACAGAGGAAGGGAAATAAATGTCGGATGATAAAACACAGCGTTGATCCTCACTTTGCGCGCAACGAGGCGGGAAGAAAGAAACGAAGGAAGAAACGAGCGGATCGCGATACGACGGTTGGGATAGACGTCGTCTTGTACAGACGATCGCAACATTGTCACGACGCTGCTTTCTTATTAAACGAGGGTATGTATATTTTCTACGTCTACTTTAACACCGTCGATATGCAAGAATAATAGATAATATTCTGTTGTTTATGCACTTGAATTAATTATATACAGTGAAAAACATTTTTCTACAGTTGGTTTCTGTTAAAATCTTCGTATGAAATTTGTGTTAAATACCGTGTGTTAATTCAACGTATTATCTTCACGTTATCTCGGTATATTTTGTGTTGAATCGATATACAACAAGTGTGCGAGCGTTGAAATAAGACATTTTACACTTCGGTGTCGATTAACATGTTGTAATTCCGTATTCATTCTTGGCGCAATATTTGTGTTACCTCTCAACATATTCATCTTGCGTTAGATTAACACAAGGATTTGCGTGGGCTGTTCGGGACACGTGAAATATGTTGAATTTAAGTATTCTGCTAGTTCGACTCCGCCCCGGAGGAAACCTAACTACAGGTCACTTCAGGGTCGTAAAGATACCGGGGTACATGCGTCGTATCCAGTATCGAGTTTCTGTTCATTCATTGTACAGAAGACACCCGGGCGAAGTACTTATCTAAGTGACTACCGCCGGTATTCGCGGCCTCGGTGTTCAGGGTGCTTGAGCCGGTGCGCGATATAGGTGGATGGTTACGGCGACGGTGGTGATGGTGGCGACGACCCTGGATGCCGGATGGCTCCTGTGAACCGTGAAATTGTTGCGCGCGGGGTACGTCCGATAAAGCTTTAAATACGAATTAGTGGCACCCACGTGCACGGTAGCCGGCGGCACGCTATACATTTCGCGCATGTGCGCGTATTGCACATACATACACACGTACATACGTACACGATCGAAATCACGCTTCTTGTCGGACACAATAATCTGCCTGAGCTCCATTTCGGCCACGCTAAGTGACACGCGATGCGCGCGACCTCGAATAATGCCCGGCGACCGAGGCGGCGGGAAGTTCACTTTCAGTTCGCGCGTCCCTTACCTGGGGAAAGCGACTTGTTCTCATAACGTCCGGCATCGTGACGCATCGCGTCAGCGAATGTCACTACGCGTAAGGCGCGCCCTTAGGTAGCGCGTGTAGCGGTTCTTCCGGGAAGGCGTTCCTCTCACGGCCGATATGAAGATCGATCGATCGCTATCCGTCAATTTCCGCGCCGAGTGTGAGAGCTTATTAGACGCGTCTCTCCGTCGGGTGAAACTCGCGAGCCGCGGAGAGCGGAAGTACCGCGACGCGCGTCGGCGGTCGTAAATCTAATGATTTACGCCGGTCGAGAGGAAGAGAAACAACGAATGGATCCAGCTTGCGCGGCGGTAAGGACTTACGACGCGAGGCTGAAGTAAACATTCATGAATCTTCGCGGGGATAATTCGATGGCGTACGCTTCGACAAGTCCAATCTCCGTGCGCAGCTTAATCCCTTTGCAGGTCGGCTCAATCGAGAGAGCGGGCGCAAATTACGCTCCACGTCGATCTATAATTAAGTTCGCTCTTTTACCCTTCACCTTTCAATCCGTCTCCTTTCCTGTTCATTTTTACATCGCTCTCTCGAGCGAACGGTTATTAGCGAGCACACAGTCGGTCGCGAATAATTCAATCGGCCGGGAGAGTTTATTATACAGACGTGGGCGATGCTACACAGACGTGCGCTGCAACTGCAGATCGCGGGGATCCTCGGTGGTGGTGGTAGCCACGGTTGGCACATTAATTTCCAGGAAGCTTAATTCGACGCGATCAAAAGCCCGACGGCATAAAAGATTCCGCCCGTTAATCCGTTTCAAGGGTTAATCCGCCGTTTCGCGCGGGAGACACACGTCGCGCGTAGGAAAGTCCGCTCTCCCCCCTCCGCGTTATTACTTATCGATACGCCCCGCGATAAAATCGCGCCCCATCCATCCCGTCCGCCACCTCGCGAAGCGTGAAATCGCTCGGAAGGGCGACGGATTCCCCGTCAAGTTGCGGCTTTCGCGGCGGCAGGTGAAGGGTGAACACACGGTTTCGGGGTGAGTTTGCCAAGACGTGGGCGCGAGAGAGGGAGTAATTTATCCATTTGGCGGTTTTGATCGGGGAAAGAGCCCCGGAGGCACGAGTGTCCCAACCTCCGACCTCGCACAATCCGCCTCTCTCGTACCCGCAGAGTAACGCGCGCTCGCTCGCTCCTCGAGCTTCTTATTCGGCTCAAACGTTTACTCGCCCGCCCGCCGAGTAGCTTCGCGCGAACACTGCGACCCTGTTATGGCGCACGTCAATTTGCATTTGCGCATATTATAACCGTCGGTTTCCGCACGATCGCCTTCAGAAAGGGTCAATATAGAATTAGCCGTAGCGATATCTCGCGATATGAAATTTTTAAATTAACCCCCGCCCCTTTCGGCTATCTTTCCCCCTATAAGAAACTACGGCTTTTACGAGAAATTCCTCTCGCGAAAGAGAGAGAGAGAGAGAGAGCTGCTACGCTGCTGCGAGAGAAGCGGAAGATACGCTCCTTCACCTGTACATCCATTTTGTTAATCTCTTTTTTACACCCGGAGATAAGGCGAGTTATTAATTCTCATTATTTATTAAAGGACGTTATTATTGCCTTCATGTAATCGATAGATCCTCTCGATAGGGTCTCTCGATAGGGGCGAGTTAATATTTCGCGACTGACATCCACCGGAACACCTGGCCACCCGCTCTCTCGCACCCGTGTCGTCGTGTGTGTGGAAGAGGCGCACGGGAAGTGCGCTACGAAGGGGTGTGTATGCGACGGGGGGATAGGCGAGAGAGAGAGAGAGAGAGGTGCCGTAATGGCGGCTAAATTCCTGCAACGGCCGGATGCAATTTAATGCCAGTCGTCGTGGCGCTATCATCGCCTCGCTGATGCAATATCTTTCGAGTTTCCGGCGTCTAGTTAGTGCGGAACGAGCTGTTGATAAATCTCTCCCACCTCCCTGCCTACTTACCCCCTGACCCCTCCTCCTCCTCCGACTGCCGTCCCGGACCCCGCCGCGCGCGGTATGTGGAGGGCCATTTCTCCGGGGCGGAATTACATCCCCCAAATTGTAATTTTGTCGGGCACACCGTTCTCCAGGCAGCACTCGCATTATTTCCTCCTACCTACTCCTTTTGCACCCCCTCATGAAAGAGGGAGAGAGAAAGAGGGAGGGAGGGAGAGAGAGAGAGAGAGCATGCAGGTTCCTCTTTTCACCCCTTTTAGCCCCAAGTAGGGGCTAACTTGCCGACGTCGTCTCGAACGGCGTCGTATTTGTCGCGTGGCACGTGTCTGCGAGCTGGCATCGATTTCCGGTTACCGTTGCGGAAAGGTCAGGATCCACGCGGTGAGTCGCGTCGCGAAATGCGCCCCCGGGGAAAATTAGACGCGCGCGCGCATTCGGCGGGCGCCTCGATCGTCCTAACGAGGATTGCGGATCGCGGGGGACAAAAAAGAACGTATCACGGCGACACGACTTTATTCAATATCTGTCCGCGGTCTGACTTATCAGCCCGATGAAAGTGAAATTAGAGGACGTATCGTCCGAATCGGATGTAACACCTCGATAGCGCCAAATTGGGAGGAATATCGCGCGGAACAAATTGGCCCGAACGGGGCGGAAACGAAATTCCGCGATATTTTTGCGCGCACGCCAGTAAAATCGTCGATACGCCCCCGTTGGAGGAGCGCCGTTTCGCGGATGCAACGAATATTTGATTATGGCGTCGGAGGGGATTTAAAGAGATTGCGCCGGTGACAATTATCCTGTATAAATACAACGGGTTTCAGGACGAGGAGGAACGAAGAGCGAGCTGACGCGTCAGCCCCAGAGGGTGGCGCGCGGGAAACTTTAGAAGGGTCGCGAGATTAAACTGATCTTTAAGCATCACCAACGAGAGGAACTTTAACGACGTCGTTATGATATTAATTATTAAAACCGCTCGATAATTGTCGCCGAGTGCGGAGAGTAGCCTTTATCCCTTTTCAGCCGAACTACCTTCAGAGGTTGCTGGACAAATTGCATCGAATTATCTCGAAAGTGCCGCCCATGCCGCGCTGCGGCGCGCTATGCGCCATGAAATTAACATTAAACGAGCCGGCAGGGTCGGCTTTCACTTCTGAATCGCAGCTTCCTTCTGTTTACGTCTCCCGTGCAAAATAGAGAACTTTGCGCGCGCGGTGGGAACAATTGATATTATTAAAAATGCCGCGTACGCCTCGTCGGGACGTCGCGGTTTCGAGGCGGCCGCTGAATCGCGGGAAGGGATGACGCGAGAAATGCGCCCACTCGTCGCGCGACGAATCGAGCGCAACGTATGCGTGAAACTGAATTCGATCATGCAATTATCTTATTCCTACGCTCTCGATTATCGGGACGAGTGATTATTAGCTATTAATCCGCAATCGGCGATCTCCCGTTCCGATTTGATGAGACGCATCCCGTTTCTTCTTATCTCTCGCCGGCGTGTAATCGCCCACTCATCATCCTCCTTAACCGTTCAACCGTGAATTACAGAATCCGTCTCTCGCGAGGAAGATATCAAGAACAGTCGAAATCCAATGAGGAGCACTATCCCCGATTAAAGGACCATCTCCATTAGTAAGATTGAAAGACGGCGCGCCCTCCCTTTTGGCCGCGCGCTTTCGCGGCGTACGATTACGTGAGGACGGCGTTCCTCCTTGACGGCCGAAACAACGCGTTTCATAATACGAACGCCGTGAACGGAATTGATGGCGATTCTCGCGGCGCGTGCATTAAGCTCCGTGTACCTGCACGACCAGTGCCGACCGTGTCTCGCCGAGGTTTTATCGCCGACTATGGAAATTGGCGGTGCGCGCGTTCGCCGTCCTCGCCCGGCGGTTTTAAGCTCTCCGGATAATTAACTAAATTAATTAGGGGGGCAGGGGGAAGAGAGTGCGGGGCGAGAGTGAAACGCGGATGTTTCGCAGTTTGACGGCGAAAGATGCGGCCGGGTTGGAAGAAGAAGAGGCGAGTGGCGCCTTCGGTGATAAGTNACTTCGTGAGAAGCGTGCCCCCCCCCCCCCCGACACTATCAATCATTCCTTCTTGCTCTCTCACGTACCGCGCGGTATCTAACATTCGTATACGACTTGCAGCACGAAAGAACTCGCGAGCCGCGACCGGACGTGTAGATAAAAATGATTGTAATCGCTCGGTTTCGGTGCTACAACTCGGTCGGGAGTTTTTGCCGCGCCTACGCACGCGGATAGGTGTTAGTCGTTAGTTATTATCGAGTGAATGCATACGGGATTCATATTCTCATATATAATTAGGAATACATAATCTTACGTGAAGATAAAACTTGCTTACGTGAAGAAAATCGATATAGTTTCACTTAAAATATTATATTACCATCCACATCGAGTCCGTCCACCACTTTCAGCGAGGTCTAACGAAATTCGCATCGTCCTGCATCGTCCTACACGCCGACTGCATTTTGCATTCACTTCACTTGCGACGTGATTAATATTTACAGTTTAGCGGTGAATCATGAACATTTTAGCGGCTTCAACGAAACGCTTGAATTTATCTCAAACTGGAATCTACGAACCTGATTAACACGAAACAAAATCGATATTTGTTTGGCGAATATTTATCACTGTACGATCGATTTCAATACTTTGGAAATATACTCGCGACTCGTGAATTACGCGTGAAATATCGCGAACCGAAAATTAATTTGTAATGCAAACTGGGAAGGTTTGATTTACAGCGGTTATGTCATAAAACATTGGTTCTCCGTTTTAAATGATTCAAAGTTGTAATTTAGCGAATATATAATGAAATAATATTCCTTCCTAACACTGATATCCTTGAAAATTGACCCAATTCATTTCTCGGAGTTATTCGTAAAGAAGACAATAAAAAAGTGTAGATTAAATTCTGCGTAGATTAAATGTAACAAATAAAATTTATTATCAGTAATCTCGTCATGCAGGTATCACATAATAATTTCGAGATATATATCGCGTACGTTCTCTTACTTTATTTACATCTCTTTCGCGAAAGTCCCTGCCATTATGTGCAATATTGTTTTACTTCACTCTTTCTTCCGCTATAACGTAACACAATAATGTATTTCGTATTACAACTTCTAAATTGCTTGTATACTAAACATGTTATAGGATACTTCCCGGTCGGGTGTAGTTTGAACGTCCGGCCGAGAAATGAAAATTAATTATACAATATCCGTGCGAATGTGTGCGCTGTGCGGCGCTCGCAATCGACTGCGGCGGTCGTCGGCACTTCTGCAGATTGAAAAATCTCTATTCCCGAATCGTACGGTCGCTGACACCCGGATAATTCTCCCATCCGCCGTGTCACGCTGGATCGTTAACTTTCCGTCGAGAGATCGACATACCGAAGGAACGAAGACCAAAGCGAGAGGGAACATCGGTGACAAGTCTGTGAACGTTAATACCGTTATTAGCACCGTCGTTGCGACGTAGACAGGGAAGCGACCAAAGAAAAAAGGAGAAAAATAGAGAGAGAGGGAGAGGGGCGGAGGGGAATAGAGTGAAGTATCGATAGTAACGAAAGTCATCGTGAAAGAAAGAGGAGGACAGTGATGGAAATGCCACTCGCTGAAATCGAGCTCGAGATCTAGCACAATCAATCAAACGGAGGCAAATCGCAGGAGGAGCAGGAAAAAGAGGAGGGGAGGCGGCTTTCTCCGAAAAGAGAAGAAGAATCGCCTTGGAGGAGAAGAAGGTGCGGAGGGACAGCTCGCGTCAGTGAGGAAGCGTGAAGGGAGAAACGGTTCTGCGCGACGAAGCAGCAGAGACATCACAAATCAAAGACGCGGTGACAGTTAATTCATAACTCGCAACATAGCCGTCCCCCTCCCGCTCACCACACGCCGTTTCGAGACTCACCTTTGTCCCCCCCGCGTTTCAATCTGTGCGCCCGCGGGAGTTGCGTGCAACGTATGCACCTCCGGGACGGACGCCCCGCTGGCTCTCATTGTTGCACTTTTGTTTCTTGCCGTTCGCCGCTTTTCCCGGCTGTTCGTTCGTTTTTCCCGGCGTTTCCGTTCGCGCGTAACGCGTCGCAGCGTATTACGGCGAATCGAGTAATTCCCAAGGGAAGGTGAAGGCCACACGTGGCATCGTTTTCCCGTTTTACGACGGCAACGGAGCGCCGCGGCGCGATTTCGGCGGGGTAAACTCGGCGCGAGTTAACGAGATTAGTTGACGCGGTGTTTCTTTCGAAATGAGAGCAGAATCATTTTGGCCCGTCGGAAGATGTTATCGGGGATTTCTACGTACACCGGGGAGAAGATTTCTTCAAATCTAATAAATTTTATTCCATCCGAACAAATTTCATCATTGACATGCTTGAAAAATACTTCAACGTTTCGATTAATAAGTACGATTGTTAGACTTTCCAACGAATATGTATCTTTATCTTAAATTAAAAAATTTGTTTGAAACGAGAGATAATATTCTTATAAAGAAATTGTTTCATCTCACATATTTATTGTAACCAAGTAATATTTTATTTCGTTAAAAGATATTATTCCAATTAGTTGGTGTCTAATTCCAAATTAGATAGTGTTCTTTCTGTTAAATAATAGGGTTTTCTTGAATGAGACAATGAAATGTTTACTCAAACAAATAATATTTCATATATGTTGTTTGCAGGAAACAGATTTTAGTCAAATAAATAGAAATACTACATCCAGAAAAAGCTTTTTTTCTCTATGCACTGAGCACACTTATTAAGAATTGATTGAGCAGACAGCTTTGCTAGACGAATTAATTGTTTATAAAGAGAGAAGGTAGCCTTTGATACGTAACGAAAAATATAGATGGTGTATTTTTGTGTTTATAATGAACCTTTTATTAATGTTCTCGATTTATTCAGATAGTCTGCGACGTTACACGCGAAAATGTGTTCACTTTCGACTCGGTGTTGAAGTGGAAATTTATCTTCAATGTTCCTTTGAAATAACTGTCGTCGATAATTTTGAAGTTTGCTCATTCTTCCCTAACTACGTTCAACTTATCCATTTTGTCATCGTGCCACTCGTTACTCTCTTCAGACGTTCGCGAGGAATCTCAAAGTGTCACATACGTATACCTAATACAGGCTCGGATGGAGTGGAGATTCCAACAATAACCTACGTAGCTGCGCCGTTTCCTGCCTCGAGCGCGCGGTGAGACGGTGAGGATCGGATTAATTATGATTCCGACGGGATTAACCTTCATTAATTTTACCGTTTCATCGTCATTCTCGATGTCGGGTAACAGTTTCACCTTTATCTCCATCGTCGATCTGTTCAACCACATTCACCGCCCTTACCCTCGATGCCCACCCTTCCAAACCGACTCGCTCGCCGCCATGTTTCGTGCGACCGACCGACGTACACTGAATGGGCGTTCATAGCTCATTTACATTAATACACGGGAGACACGAATGTGCGTTTGCCGGAGAAAGAAAATTATTCCCAGCTGCCGGATGCAAGCGTCTCGACGCGTCCGACTGCGGTCGCGTCGCGATACGCAAGTTTCCGCGGGCCTGGCGCCGATCGCTCGCGTAATTTCTCGCGAGCATTTCATCGTCCCTTTTAATTATTCCCGTCATAAGAGAGTTATCGAACATTCCCGGACCCTCTCGTCGAGAATTCCCATCAGCGTGGAAATCCGTGCGGGACGCATCTCCTTGGTTTCCAATTGACGCGCTACTCGGCCCGCTCTTAAGGGCTGCTCGAAGCCCGGAGCTGCCGGAGTTTTCTTGCCCCTCCGGAAGAGTAAAGGGACGATGTGCGGGAAAAGGACTGAGTGGGAAGGGGGAAAAGGGGGACTTTCACCGAGCAAATTAGCCCCCTCGATGGGGATATAACTTTGGAAAGCTCGACTAACGTTGCGTTTCCATGAAACGGAAGTTTCCCAGGCCGGAGACCGGTAACTAGTCAGGCCCGGCAGGTATCGCTGAAATATTTAAGATCCACTTTGCGTCCGTATGGCAGGCGTCGCTTCTGCTTAAGCCTCGTCAACGTGTCAGCGAGCAATAAATTTGAGTAATCGGGGCCAAAGGTTACGGGAGCTGAGGCAACCGTCGCACGGTGTACCGCGTGGGAGACGAGTTTGAGACTGTCGCGTCAATTCGATAACTGTGTCGAAGATCTTCAGCCGACACGGGCGCATCTTGCAGCGGATAGATTTCAAGAGGTCCCTAGCGAGTCGTTAGTTCGGGGACGCGTAACGAGGATGATCGCGAGGATAAAGACCATTTCTTCCTCGAGAATTCTCGATTCGTGAGGTCATTTTTGTCACGTTATATTTCTTTAGTTAGAATTCCGCATTGCTGGCGGAAATGCCGCATTCGGGCGGAGGAAGAAGTGCGAAGAGAGCTGCAGTTTTAATCGGAAACGAAAGCTGGCCGCGATTTCTTACGGATCGTGCGATAATCATTTCTCAATTTGCGCAATCGAGTTAATGAGGGAGCAGCCGGCACTTGGCTCACCCGGCGATGCTCGATTGCCGGTGCTTTAAAGGGCCTAATCGATGCCTGATAGGGCAACATTATTACCTAACGCCAGACCTACGGACCGTGCCATTATCTCGCCTACTACTATTACGCACGGCCGCCCGGCACCTTTCGATTCCGCGTCGGATTATGCCGTCGAATCACGCCAACTCGCTCGTAATCTGCGAGCCGAGTCCGATGAAACTAATAAGAGAAATTAAAGGCGCCTTACGTGGGGAAAAAAGAACGGCAATGCGATCGATCAGGGGGCCGCCATTGACCGAGCCGTTCGTTTTGGGAATAACTGCAGAGCGGGCTGTCATAAGAAGCGGAGCGTGATCGTCAGTCGTGGAAATATCACGATTTCCCGCGTATTTCGCTATGCGTGTCATCGTCATCTTTTACATTGCGGAATGTACTGCAGGAATTTCTATTTCATGACACGAAATATTTGACCGAAGTAGACACTTTACTCAATTATCGGGCAGAATTTCGATTTCGACGCAATTATGTTTCAAAGAGAGCGACGTCCTTTTGTTTCGTTCTAGTTGACGTTTTTATTCCTCTCAATTCCCCCAATCCCGGCGGATTAATGAAAAATATCCCCGCTAACGAATTTCAAAGATATTAACTTAATATCCAGTCATTAGCGGTATGATGGTAAAATCAGTTGATTGCGTTTCGCTCGACATTAAATAAAAACTTCCGCGTGCGGAAATTTAATACCGATTTAATATGACCCGCCTGATGAATTGATTTATCTCATTTAATACGCATGCATTTGTAAAGAGTAATCGGTACACGGCGGAAAAGCTGTTGCACGGCGAATCGATGCGAGCAGGGCGAGAGAGAATCGTTCTATATTCGCTCTCCCGTCTGTTTAATAATCCAACGGCGCGTCGTAAATCCGCCGAAATTCGAGGCGAGCCGTCTCGAAGATTACACCGTTGCCGTTATTTGAATTCCGCCCGTTCTTTTTTTCTCCACCCGTGTGCCCGTTTAATTAATACGCATATGAGAAAGGGGGAGCGAGCGGAGAACGTGAAATAGCGGGAATATACGGGAGATATCGCCAATGTCCCGACGACTGGCCGGGCAATGAGAATTTTCCGTCGCCGGGCACCGTGCTGACTCCCATGAGGTGTTCTACCGTGCGCAGCAAGATCGAATGCTAATTCCTTTAGGCGCCTCGAGGCCGGAAATTTGAACGGGATTGGGTCCGGACGGGCGCGCCCTTCTCGAAAATTCTCGCCATGAATAACAAAAAAGTAGACTACCGTGGAGCGGGCGACCTAACGAGGATTACCCATGCGTCGGGCACTCGAAACGAGATTCAATTAGGACGTCCTCACTTGCTTGACTTATTACGCTCCGTTACTTCCTCGCGCATCTGATTAGTAGCGTCCAATTATTTCTATCATCTTGTTACTTTTTCTTAAGTTCGAACGACAAAAATATCGCCAGCCATTTCCGCTGTTCAATCTGATACTTGTAAAATCTGGCGTCTCTGTTGATGCTAATGCTCATAGATAGACGCGAAAAATTATTCAACAATTCCAAAACATTCTGCTTCCCTTTTGAAAACAAAGGTAGCAAAAAACACCTATAAATAATTACTTCGGTCTAATTAAGCGAGCGCTCGCGTTATTCTAATTTGGCCGAATTTAAACAGAATTTAACCCACACGTTTCTAACGTTGCTACACAGCCCGAAAGCTTAATTTCATTCGAACAAATTGCCACCGAGCTGTTTCTAGCCCGTGCATTCTCGCAGCTCAAAAATGTGCGGGAATATATTCGCTTCTCATCCTACTGCGGAATTCTTACTCTCCCTCGATCGCGTTTAGGGATCTTTGGCGAAGCAGCGGCTTTATAATGCATAGGGCGGGTCGTACACACACCGAGATATTAAAGCGGAAGCACGAACCGGTCGCGCGCACCTCTCGAAGCGCCGTAAATTACCTGTGCGCGCGCCAAATCCTTCGATCCGGGCGCGAGCGAACATCGATATCGAAACTACCGGATGGTAGAGACGAGAGAGAGAGAGAGAGAGACGGTAAATGAACTGCGGGGCAAAGGGCCTCGCGAGCCCTCCGGTGAGAACGACGACGACGACGACGGGTGTCGCGCTCGCGCGAAGACAGAGGGATGAGTCTTGGAAACGCACGTGCCGAGGATTGCGGCGGCGGACTTAGCAGGCTCGCGGAGCTCCGGCAGACTCGCTCAGGGATGCAAAAAGCGCCCCGCACGGGAACACGTGCTTCACCCTTTTCAGTTAACGCGTCGACGTCGACAGGGAGCGGGGAGAAGCGGCGTTGTTGCGGATAAAGGGAGAGAAGATGGCTCGGCGGACGAGGACGCCGACACGGGCTTTGCCTAATGGCCCGGGTCGCCTACCGCAGATCGCTTGATACTCGTATAGTAGGATAGTAGGTGGGTTGCACCTTCCTCGAGAGCGAGTCCGTCCTTCCCTCCTTTCCTCCGAGAGTCGTCCCGTTCGCGCCGCCGTATCCTTCAATTCACCGCCCGGGGCTGCTGACGTCTCACGGAGGACGATTTGAATAATCGTTATATGCGCGCCGGTACCTCGCAAACGAATTCGTTATCGGTGGCCGGTGGGCTGCTCTTTCGCCGCGCGCAGAGGCAAGAGAGCTGCTTGGGAAAATTGAGAGTGCGTGGTCGTTAAGCGATTCCGCTGACGACGCGACGGAATCCCGGCCGCGCGGAGGAATGCGAAAGCCGGCGTGGTCAGGGGCGGAATAATGCGCGTGCATTACGAGCTTTTTTTAAAAGGCTCAACGAGGGTAGCGCCGGCGCTCGGACCGAAGCTCGCTCGGAGGTGTGGACAAATACCTGCGGAATCAACGTCCATCAGCGATTAAAGCTTTTAACGAAAGTATTTCTCGGTTATGCGCGCGCGAGTAATCGCACGAAAGGGTTCGGCGACACCATTTTCAAATCAACTCCGCTCTTCTTCCTCTTTTCTTGGCTTTTCTTGACCCGGCTTCTTTTTATCTGCGAGGCAGCTCCGCTTTGTAGCTGTTGAGCAAGCTACGTTTCAGAATGTTTAATGGCGGTCAGCGCTGGCTGCGTAAGAATTAGTTCCGGCGAAGCTCTGGTTGAGGGACGGGACGGATATTACCGGGCGGCAAATACATTTTCGTTCGGCGTTCGGCGCAAAAATCCCTCTTTAATTAGCGCGACACGGGGATCACTGGAAATCTGGTTTTTGCCCGATGGATCAATTTGCCGGCTTTATCGGCCAATGCCTTATCAAAAGCGCGAGGAAAAGCGTGTCCTGCCAATTTAATTTGGCTGTCAAGCCCGAAGGAAAATGGGGGGAGCAGGACGACAGTCGCGGCGCGCCGCTGACGCTCCGAGCGGCTGGGAGCGTTAATTTCTCGGCGAATTTATTAAACGTCATCGCCGCACCTGTACCTCAAAGCGAATCGACGCCGAATTTGGCGCGCTTTTACCGGCAGGAACCCGATACACCGACAAAGCTGATTTCCCGTTGCCCCGCCTGCATATACTGCATTCTGTAAGCGTTCGTGAGCAAACAACCTCCAGTTTTTTTCTTTTTTCCTCCCCTTTTTTTATTTTATTATTTTTACTTTGCGCCGACGCCCTTTCTACTTCGCAAACACGCCTTGAGAGAGCGATTTATGCGCGTAAACGCCGCGAGGAGAAACGCTAATACGGCTAATGAATATGTGTGAAAGAGAGGGAGAGAGAGAGAGAGAGAGAGAGAGAGAGAGAGAGAGAAAGTGGGAGGTTTAGACAATTTTATCGCTCGGTTTTATATTCGTCATGCTTTCAACGTCATCGCCGTGCATTGGCAGATGCGGGAGTGTTGGTCTTTCCGACACGTGAAAGGAATATATCGCGAAACGTGGGCGATGCGATGGATAAAACGGCGCGCTGAGTCTTTTGATATTAAAAAAAAAAACCCCAAGAACAGAACTCGGTTATACATGCTGTCGCTCCAATCTTTATAATATACCGTTTTTGTCACAACACTTCGGGTGTCACATGAATAGAGAGTTAAAATTTATCATATCTTTTTGGTTTTTAGTTACACTTCTTATTCAGCTTTGTTGTAGATATCAAGCAGAGCCTTTAAAAGACATTATAATGTAATTGAATAATTCAGAGATTTTAGAGTGGAGTCCCACACACACACACACACATCTCTGAAGTCTATCTACGGTTAATTTCCGGGGACTCGTTGGAGAAAATCGTAAATGATATATCGAGCGGGTACTTCGTAATCGCCGGCTTTATCTTCCGCGTTCAATTTTAATCGTCCGAGCTGTCCTCGCAAGATGATCCACGGGGTGTGTAAGGTGAAACGTTTATTTCGGATAATCTCGGTCTCGGAAATTAGAAGTTACCGCGGAAACTCCCCTCCCTCCTCCGGAGACTATACGGCGCAGGAGTTCGGACCTTCGTCGTCATCCTGAAATTATTAATACACAGGAAAGAGAAGCGGAACGATGCGCTTGCCACTTCTGACAAGCATTCTCCCCCGTCCCGAAGGCGCCTATATCGTCATCAACGTAAGCTTCTTAAAGTCTCTCCTTAACTTCTAAACCTCTGACGTTCATCCTTAAAACGGTAACCGCCGCTCCGCTCGTTCCCAGTTCTCCCTTTTAATCGACACAGTCATATCCTTCTTCCAGGGAAACCCGCCCGCCGAATGTTGCGATGGGCCGTAATTTCCGCGGGGAAAGCAATTTCCGGCGACAAAAAAATTCCATTCCTCTTTCTTTCCTTTCTCCTAATAAATATCTCGACGTCTCGCTTTGCCCTAATTTCCCCCCTCCATTTCCCCTCCGTTACGGACTCGAAAGCCGGGATACGCGCGCGATTCGGTGGTAACTATTTTACACTTAGCACATGTATTCCATTAATAATAGAATTTCCGGCGAATTACGTTGTCTCAATCTCTCGCCGATATGATGTGCAAGCTGTTACGGCAGTAATAGCCGGTCGTCCCAAAGTAATAGCTCGGCCGGTCGAAATAACAATTGGGAAAAGCCGGGGGTGAGGGACGGGCGGGACCGGCCGGCGTGGATGTTTCCCCTGAAATAAAGCCTCGTCGATCGCAGCGGTGGTGATTTTCGATTATCGCCGCGGCCTGGATATACACGCTCGTAGATCGCAGAGGATCTACTACGGCCGAGATTATTCGCGGTCGCAGGCAACTGACTCGTTCCTCGTTTCGCGGCTAAATTGCCGTTCCGCGATTGGCAGCTCGTCATCGATTCCGGGGGGTAGACGCGTCCGCCGTATGCTATTATTGCACGTGTATGTGTGCACGCGCGACGGCGGTACTGTGGTCGCTGCATGCGCTGCAACGCGACTACTCCCTGACTGACGTACGTATTTTTGTCGTCGGCGCCAGCGACGTTCATGATTCCCATCCGGAATGAGGTTTCACAGTCGCGGTAGGGTGGGTGCGTGGTGGGTGTAGGTGCAAATATGCTCGCAGGTCGAGAGAATGGGAGAGAGTCCGAGGCGCAAATGCACTTTCGACCGGCCACCGAATTCCGGTTAGATCATATTCTTGCTGCATAATGCGCGCTGGAGGGGCAATCTGGCTAATGCCTAAAATTACAATCACTGACGTCAATATCCATGCTGAAGTCGCTCGAGTTGAAACTATTTCTTTCCACGTTAATCCAAGAAGTATCGTCGAGGGATCGATGGAGATATACACAGGCTGTATCGTCTTACCTCGACTCTATAAATCGTCGCTCGCTAATGTTTCCCCTACGTTGAGACTCACTCATTCGAGAATTATTTAACGTTCTTTGATGACTCGGTCACGGACGAGCGGGAGAATAGCGAAATAAAGGACGTTTTCGGAAAAGATCAAGTTGGTTGCCGCCAGTTATCAATCATCGTCGTTCCTCAATCCATTACTACTGTATATTCTCCGGCGGAAAAATCACGACGATCGACGGATCTAAAATATTTCGGACCTTCGGGGTGGTCAAATTATCAAATGATTAAATTATCAGGACGGTTACGGTGCATACCGAAAGTGTCGGTCCTGGCATTCAACGATCGTTGTCGGTTAACGCGCGGTCATTAATTAACGTCGAATTTCCGATCGGCTCGTAGTTTCGTGCGGCACCATTGAGCGCCTGACCACGATAACGACTAGGAACTGACTCCAGAACGGATTACGGGACGCGGAATGCAGCCGGGGAATAATAAGCGAAACGAAAATTTCGACTCGGGCGCGACGTTGAGATAATATACGGCACACCGCAATATATTACGGTGACATAATTAATCTCCGTCGGGGGTTTTCAACGATACCACGGCACACTTGGAACAAGCAATTATCGTTCTTTTTAACGACGCGTTATAACGATCATTATACGCTATCCGAACCAGATTCAATTTCTCAGCGCGCTCGTTTCCGTTTATGAAAAAACGACTCGACGCTCGGTCAAACTTCGAACGCCGGAGATAGAAGCAAGAGCGATCTAAGGAGAGCCGGGCCGAATTAAAAGCAAACCAACGACCAGAGGAAGGAATAAAATTCGCCGACTTGCTGTAAGTAAGCCGAAGTGGGAACTTCGCTTCTCTTTATCCCGCCGTCGAGCCGCCGGTGCATCGCGCGTTCTCTGCGTGAAACTCGAGGGAGCGCGATGAAAAAGATTCATAAAAATTCTTAAGCATCTTGTTTCCGAAGCACTTCGGTCCCGACCTCGGCGGAAACCGCTCGTCGGGGCGTTCTCTTTCATCGTCGGCGCCGGCGGTCGTCCTCGTCGTCGCGGTGATAAGTCAACCCCGGAGAACGTAAGATCGACGAGAAGCACGAGACGAGGATCGCGACGGGTCGGGGGTGCTCCCAGAATTTAATAACCATAGGTTCCTACGCTCGGCAGGGAGGCCCGGCGTGGATGTAAGGCATGGATGTAATCTTGGCGGGTAACTCATACGTTAAGAACCGGGGAGGACACATTCCGGCGTTGCTAACAAACGCTATCAACCCCCGCTGTCGGCGCTCTCGCCCCACCCCCGTCGATCCGCCGAGCCAAGCTGGCTGAGCATGAAGAGGGGGGAGGGGGTGAAAGGGATAGGGGATGGCGCGCGAGCCGCCGCGACATAATTCTAATTTTATTGCCAGGCCGGGATGCGCCCGCGAAGGAGAGACGCCGAATTTATGGGCAATTTTTCTTATTAATTTTCATAACTTCGACATGTGAGCGCGGCAGCGCGACAAAGCGTGTTCTCTGCTCTCTCTCTCTCTTTTTCTTCTCTGCTTATCTCTCTTCCTCTCTCATTCTTTCAACCCCTCGGCCTTCCACCTCCTTTCGACGGCGCGTGGGTGGTGAACGTCGTTCCGTTATCGACGCTGCACGTGGAACGGCATATTTTTCTCGCCTTCTCGCGATCCTTATCCCGTCGGACTACACAGATTACGTCCGGAGGGAGATCCCTGGGGATTCTCAAGGGTGCCCGTGAAATAGACCTCTGTGAATCTAGAAAGGATAGCAAACGGAGCAACGTTAACAACGTCAAGGGTAAGGCGGGAAGGACTTCAGTATATGTGCGTGTTTGCTAACATAAGTAGTATTTCATCAGCAAATTTTTCGATGTTTAAATCGCGGGATTTTCATTCTGAAGAAATAATCTCTTATCCGAGTAAAATATTCGCTATCGAGGAGAGCAATTCTATTTTCTATGTGTTGAGAGTTGTAAAGGGTGTTCAAGGATATTCATGGAATGAACATCTGTGAATTTAGAAAAGATAGCAAACGGAGCAACATTGACATAACCATGGCAAAGATAAGGAGGGAAGAATTTCAATATATGCATATATATTTGCTAACACAAGCAGTTCTTCATCAGTGATTTTTATCAGAAGTTTAAATTACGGACCTTCCTTTGAAGAAATCAGTTTTTATTCGAGTAATATTTAATAATTCGAATAATATCTGAGTAATCACTCGAGGAGAGTAATTACAGTTTCCATACGTAGATAGTTGTGGGGTGCAAGACGCGCATTCTGTCTTCCGGTAAGTCGTATCGATTAACTCGCGACACTCGCAATTTAATCCGCGTCGGGGTGCGAGACGCGAAATTATCGGCGGGACACACTCGAGAATTTCCGAACGCGTCGCAGCAATTTGAGATCGTCGCCGAATTTCATGAACCGAGCATTGCCGGGGCCGGAGAGACTGCGGATGAAATTTTTCGAGCACCGGAGCGGAAAGAAGCATCTTCGACGTTTCGAAGTGGTAAATAATGGAGGGTGACGGACGGGAGTGTTGCTGCAGGCTGTTGCGACGGGGGTGGCGCGAGCAACGGGCGGTGAGACGGTGGAGGGTGGAGAAAAGGATCGAAAATTGCACGGTAAACTCGTGCCACGATTTCCACCTCGGCGCGGTAAATTGAGAATAAACAGGCGTAGACGAGGCCGATGGAGTATTTCGCGTCTGCGAGATTCGCGAAGGAATCCGGCGAAAAGTGGTGTTTGGTTTCACTCTCTTTCTCTCTCTCTCTCTCTCTCTCCCTCTCTCTGTCGCGCGCGCGCGTGAATGATCGATGCGAGAGAGGATATTACTCTCGCTTCGATAATGATACGATAATGATGATTAAATCTCCCTCTCCGAATTAAATCACATAATTTCATAACTCCATGACGTGTACAATGAAAATAATTCGTCGTATGTATCGAGAATTCGTGAGTATTAAATCAAGTTTTTCGCCAGCCCGAAATTAATTTCCGGCTACGCACTATCGCGCGAAAACGACGCCGGATGGCGAGTTGCTGGCGTTTTCAACGCCAAATATTTCCCCTGCAGCCTTCAACGTGGAGGCAATCGCGCGACGGAACACCCTTTCTTCCGGGATAAGTCTCAAAGAAACCTTACATTCTCGCGTATTTACAATCTGCTTTCTTCCCAGCCGTACGTATTACCAGCCGCTATCTCATTCCTTCCGGTACGGCAATATCGCCAGGTGGAAACGTATATATGTTTCGGATTGCACGTGTTGCGTCCACGTCTTCCCTTACTCCGGTTCGGTATTGCGCTGTCGGCAAAGTCTGTGTCCTCTCATCCATCACCGGTCTAAGGTCGCCCGCCAGCAACCAGAAGAGGACGGGAGAGGCCTGCAGGTCGACGGAAGCTTCCTCCGATATCTCGACACGACGTTACGATTTGTCCGTAAACTGTGTTCCGTCATCCTGGAACAAAACCCTCGTCGCGCCAAAGTGTCCCGAGAAAAGTCGTCCCGACTTGCCACTCGAGTAATTTCGATATCTTCTCACGACATGGCAGCGATAATCTCCCGATACACTGTCGAGGACCACCACGTGCATTCTTCAGACGAAGGTCGCGCGTCGTCGAATTTATCGTCGAATTACTTTCATCGCATCATCGAGCCTTGAGATCGGAAGAACGATGGTGAGTATCGTCTGATGATCTTATTTAATGATGTAAAAATTGAATTGTTCCGTTTTTCAGTGAATTTTGCACCGTCCGAAGGATTTAAAAGTGAATCGTGCTCTAGAGAAACCCTCAATCGATCACAATGAAGCGCGAAGGAATGAAACGAGCGTCTTCCGCGACGTTTATGCGCTCATCGCGCGATACGGTTGCGCCGAAAAGGCGGGGAAACTCTCGTTTTATCGCCCGGCAAAGCTGCGAAGGGCGGTTATTATTAATTGCTTCCAGAGGGTTTTACAACCGGGTGGTTAAAACCTTGGCCTTTTTACGAGCATCGAACGGGCCGGGGGTTTGCCTGCCGCTTCCACCGATTCTCGTCCGCACTCTTCCCGTTCCGGACACTCAACCGGAAACTTCATTTACATCGGCAGCATCTATAAAACGAATTAATTGCAGCTGGCTGTGCGACCTGCATGCACAACCGACGAACACTCGATAGATGGAGTTTATCCACTGGCGAATCGTCCGCAAACAATCGGAGAGTCTTCAATGATGTGACTTGAGAATTTTTCATTTGGTCCTAACCGTTTTTCTCAAGATTACACCGTCGCGACACGATAACTCGTTTGCAAAGTTCCTCACCGATACGTCACTCGATGACGGATGATTTAATAGAGATAATTAATCTCTTGAAGCCATTAAAGTGATTCTGTAAACTGCATTTTTTTTCACGTGTTTTCAGTAAAGCACACAGTGTTTCTGTAAGCTGCATTTTTTTTTCATGTGTTTTCAGTAAAACACACAGTATCAGGAATAGTGCCGATAATAACCACATTTGTAATAAAACCGTGCGAGTTTCAAAACAAAAGATACTTCGGTGAAACAGGAAATCGCCGGTGAGTAGAAAATTCTGTTTTAAAAGTGCATGGTTTCGCACGGAAAGTATACATAAAATTAATTTTTTAATCTCTGCAAACATCATGCTTGAGGTTTTAGTATTGATCCATCAAATAAAGTGGAATTTACTATCGGCCAACACAAGAGAGAGAGAGAGAGAGTGAGAGCAGGAAACAGTATTACCGGATACGAGTCAACGAGTTTTAAGTGCGCCGGAAAATGGAAATACAAAAGTTGCGGATCATTGAACGAATTAACAATTATAATCCGAGATTAGAATTCCTGTCATTAGCATAAGCCCGCGTCAGTGGGGCTCCGAAAAGTTTCCGAAGTTTGCCAGTGCCAAAATAACCAGGAGGGAAGGAGTAATTTTATGCGATCGCGCTGAGAGATTATGAAGGAAAAGTAGGCGGCGAAGTAGTTGGAGAATGTTAAGTCAGGGAACCTCGCTATCTTACCAAGATAAATCATGAAGGAATTGAGATCCTTGTTTAATCGTAGTAATTACAGTCGTAAGCTGAAAACTAAAATTAGATAAAATTAGATAAAGTAAAACTTTCCCAGCAACACCTTTCTGTGTCAGCGTCATATTTGGAAAATGAACTTGCGTCAACACAGTGCATTGTCCGTGCAGATGTTAGAGCAAACAACTAAATTTATATCATTTGTTGAGTAGATGTCAACATTTCCTATTGCGGGACGATCTCTTAATAATATTGTGATTATTTAGGGCACTTGTAAGGCGAAAAATTTGCAATGTACGACAGACGTGTTACCTTTACGAATCGAAGTCTGTATTACCAGCAATTGATGAACTGTAACTGTACAACGGGAATCTTAAACTTTGCTAAGCAAATGGTAAATTAAAAGCGACATTTTTATTCACATTAAGTGACAATGATTCGATTATTTCATTAAGTGTGGATTGAGGAATGAAATGAATAAAGAGCGTTTCTTTATTCCTAAATCAATTTCTTAGTTTTAAAAGTTAGTAAAGTATAATTTTACATGATACGTTCCCCTCCGTCTATATTCAATCACTTTTATTTAATTTTGCAGAAGAAATTTATATTACTAATATGCTCTCTGCATGGAATATTACAAATGATATATTCATATTTTTTATTTATATTTTTCTTCGTTTTGTAAAGGGTAAATCTTAAATACTAGTGTTAAAATCAATACCAGAAGCTTTGAGCTTTGTATCAAGCGTCGGTTATTCTGACGCATTCTGTAACGAAGCACAGTCTCACAGGTAGAAATCGATTTTCTCAAGTACCAGCGGCAGTACAACGATGTGTTGCCGACTGTGAATATCTCGGGATCAGTTGCTAAACGTAATAAAGTCGTAGATAACGTATTCCTATGCAATATATTGATTAGAGTAACGAGGTTAAGTTCGTTAAGCACAAAACAGATGCCGTCACCTACATATATTTCGTGCTATATTCTTCACCCATGAAATATATAACATTTTTAAAATAATATTCTCCTCAGTGAGACAAGAAACGATATACATAAGACTCTTCCATAATCACTGTAACTCCTTCGTAAGATCGATCTTGTACTTCAAGCTTTTTATGCTTCATATCATCGAATAATTCGTATAAGAGAAGAAATATTCGTTTTTACAATCGGAGATCATCGGAGAAGATAATGTTGGATTTTAAGATAAACATATTTTCAAAATTTCAGTGTATGCACGCTGGTTGTAATTGAATGTGATTGACCATCAGGGAGGAAGTGGATAGGGAAGAAAGTAGCGAGTTATAATAATTTTACTATTTTATTTTATTTCTCATTCATATATATATGTGTCATATACACATGTCAATTCACAATAATGTTACGTGTAATTTATACGAGTTAACATATAATATTTGTACATAGCATAAATACGAGCAGTTTCAGGTGCCGGCGCGTGTTTTTCATTCGAGAAGTTTCTTCGACATTTCGTGCCAGAGATGAGAGAGTTCGTTTTCGCACAGTTGACTTTTGCGACAACAAAGGACAGACTTGACCTTGCTGTCGCCAACTTCTGCTTCGAGATTCCCATCGGCCATCCTAAATTTCTTTTCATTCGTGGATATCGTCAATTTATTGAATCCATTTAGCAAGCTCGCGTAAATTTGATTTTCATAGCGCGTATCGGAACAAATAGAATTTTGTGCGGCTATTTTGTTTCTGAGACTTTTGAGTCGAGGTTGAAGTTTGTGGTACGCTTCCTCAGTGCTCAAACGGCGATTTCTTTCCTCCGCTAGAAAGTCAGCGTTGTTCTCCAAAACCTTTATCAGATTTTGATTACGTTTGATCATGAATGACAAATGTCTCCGCAGTTGTTGCATGTTGATCCATCCGGTGTGTCTTTCTTTTATATCGTGCGATTTGCGTGTTCTATCATTTTTGCTTATTGTCTTCCGTGTATACGCAGGACACCATATTTGTGAAGTGCAATTGTCGTCTCGTATCTTCAGTTGAGGATGCTGAAAGAGGAAAGAAGTATAGGTAAACATATTGTGTGCGACGAATGATAAATAATTCACTTAATCACTTGATATAAGCACACGACTTTCAGTTTGAACTTACGTCTTGATTTTTGAGGTATTTATTCTTCGACGTGAACTGAGCAGATGTACTTTTTGAAATCATATTTTTGCACGATGTGCAAAAGTTGGCACGATGTTTGTAGTTCAGCAATCTTTTCTGCATCAATGTCCTTTCCCGTTTGTTTTTCCTTTCTTTTAGGAGCTTGCAGACAGTTTGCAATATATCGGCCGGTATTTCGTTGCCTCTGAGATCGACCTGCGCAATCACGTTGTTCGTTCGTAGTAACTCCAGCATAATCCGTCCTCCGCGTTCGGTGATATCGCAAAATCGCAAGCATAATTTCTTTAACCAGAAATTATTCTTCAGATCATGTATCAAATGTCGCAGGCCAATGTCACTGAATTTGTGATTTCTATCGAGTATCAATACTCTCAGTCCTTCCTTCTGTAATGTAACCGTAGATTGTTGAATTTTGCGCTAATAAAAGAAAAGTATCGTTTTAATTATAGAATTATAGAATTATTTTTCTTTCGATACGCACCACTGGTCTGTGAACGTCGCCTGGAGGCAATGTTGATTCGTTCCGAATACTATGCAATAAATCCATCCTACGTTTCTTCAAGTACGACGATAAACATGTAGCGCTCCTGTTAGTGAGGCAGCACGACGACAGATTCAAAATACGGAGACTCGGATTATTCTCCAGACTTTCCATCAACAGACCGCATCCTGCAAATATAAAAAGTACGTTATTATTTTATATTTTTGTTCTCTTCACAGACGAAGTATTTAGAAAGATTAGAGTTTTACTTTATCTACACAAATTTCAGACAACGTTTGGGAAAAATTCAAACTATGTGTAAATTATGACCAACCTGCGTCACCTATTCGACACCTGATCAACGACAAGCTTCGCAGATTCCGATTATTCGTCAAGCCTTCACTGAGGGTCTTCATATATTTTGGCGCCAGAGGAATACCGTCGAGTTCGAGACTGGTGATCATCAATGAGTTCCACAGACAGACAGCGAGCGACTGGACGAAGCATCGTAGTAGAAAATTTGTATACAACACTGGCTGCTGTTGACCCTTTCGCGTGCATCTCCTGGACGTGCGAGCAGAATGCCAGTCCGTTTGCCATTTCGCAATATGTGGATTTACGTATCGCCTTTGGGCGGCGATGTTACATTTTTTAGTTTTGTTTTGCTTCAATTGTCTTTGCCTCACGACGACGTCACCTGCAATCTTAAACTTACTGAGAGTAGTATCCGAAAGGGAAAACAATCGAAGTATCTTATTTTTCTAACACTTAGATATTTTATACAACAATCACTCCGGGACAGTATTAATTGTAAAAGGTGGACTTAATTTTTCATTAACTATAAGTATTCTAACAATCTTATATGTTATGCCTCGAAGATCCTTAAATTATTTTTTATCGAGTAGACTAAGTACGTTTTCGTCAATTACCGTAATTTCACGATTTTCTCTTCCGTGTTTATTTTCTCTCGAATCTTTTTGCGACGGCACCGGCTATACACGGAAATTTGTGACAGGCTTTGATCTTGCGTTATACCTCTCAATATCGGCGACCAATCTTTCAGATTAACATGATCGACACAGAATCGCAGGCAGTTCTTTTGCAGATATGTTTGCACTGCCGATAATGGTTTCACGTTTTCTTCACGGCATAGAGTCTTAATTAAAAAATACGTATCTCGTCGATAAAGTGAGAGATTGAAACATTAGATAAGAAATACTTAAATAAAAATAGTTATTAATATTTTTCTTCCGACGAATTTACAATTTCTTACAGACGAGAAAAATAGTACACCAAATGCTGATAATTTTTCTTAAAAAGAGAGAAAATCAGAATAGTAATATTGTTCATGTAAATTAAGGTTATTTCTCGAGAAAACCTGGCGATAACGAACCTTGTATATCCATTCAAATGGCTTACTAGAATTTCTCTCTTTGCCACCCTGCATAGCGTCATTCGTAATATTGTCAGGGATCACGGATTCATACCTCAACATCCTACAATTTTTGCCGAGGAACGTTTTTGGGGAAAAATTTGGAAAATGTCAGGCCGCTCGTGAACTGAACGTACTGAAAGGTCGATCGAACATTTGAATGCGTACTGTCGGCGGAGAAAGACACTTCGAGTTTCGTTTCACACGTGTTAGAATCATTCATTAGAATCATATCGGTTTAATCAGTCTAATACTTAAGATTTATTTGTTTCCGATATACTAAGAAAATTGCGTAGAGAACTTCATATCTTCACCTGGAAAGGGATAAGTGGCGAGATACGGCGTTAAATGATAGTAAGTTTTTGAAGGAACGTCGTTACATTCCTACAATTAATTTGTTTCTTGTTATTTTTGTGGATTAATATATATATATATTTCCGTCGCTTCGTCAAAATACGGTAAATCAACTACGTTTCTTAAGAAATTCCTACGATAGACACCACGGAGGGACTTCTTGCACTACTCATATCTAAATTTTCAAGAGAATGATTTGAGGCCACCTTTCGTAAATTCACCGCCAATGTCACGATTTCTCGTGGACGTAGCAGGTGTTAATACTTCGTTTTCATTTATCGTAACACTAATCTAACGATAATTATTTTGTGATTAACATAGAAGAGTTGATAATTTATTTACGACGATTATTGAGAGTTTACTAATTTAGTTAATGATCATTATTGAGAGAGGAATCGTTTAATTGATCGCAATGATCAAACTGCGACGAATATTACACGTTTAATGCTATATTTATTTGCTCATGGCGCCATATGAACGAGTGGAAAAAATAATAATCGTTTCATCGTGTGTATTTCTACTTGCAACGTGCAACTTCTATTGTCAGGACAATGAAAATAGACATGAGTTAAGAATATTTATTATCTACACTCGTAAACACTACGACGATAGTTATAAGATAAATAGAATTATGGATATCCATTTATTTATATTAAAAAGATGAAAAGAGATAATCAACAAAGAAAAATTATTTGTTAAGAAAGAAAATAAATCTTTCGATCTATAAATACACATGCAGATATATGAAAATTGGAAGTATTTCGAAAAATTCGAATGAAAAATTAAAACGCAGAATAGTTTGAAAAATTGGAGCATCCAGATTGATAAGGATTATAATTAATCACATTAATAACTTTAGAAAGTCGTGCATTAAATCGGCCTTAAGCCGTAGAATGAAACATATATTGATAATTTGGTATTAGTAAAAATGTATAGAAAACTTTCGTTAGTCAATAAAAGTTAGTTCATAAAGGAAGACAAAACTTTTCCTTGTGTAAAATATAGATTGTAAATATAGAAAGAATATAAGAGGGAGAGAAAACGTTGTTGTCAAGTGAAAACGATATAATTTGTGTGCAGAGTAGAATCGTTATTATACGGATCTATTATATAAAATGCAACTGGAAGCAAGTCGACTCTTCGAGAGCGCTTGTGCATCGGTGCATCTATTCGCTGGGCGCTCAAGCTGAAGGCACGCGTTGGGATATGATACACCGCTTATTAAAAAATAACGGATAAGGCGTGAAACGCAGATACAAACGCATACGATAAGCACAGCCGCGCAAAGATAACTTACGTCACGGAAACTCTAAAACGGCCCTAAATAGTCGCCTCGTAAGACGGCGCGGTGTTAAGCGATTAAATTTACAGTGATAATGCTTCATCCTCTCGTATTTGCCACTCGCAAATTCTACCCGTGCCCCTCCGTCGCCGCCGATTATTATTGGCTTAAAAACCACGCTGTCTCGTCGTTTAAACACCCGCAGCTCTTCCGCGTATTAATCTATTTGTATGTTTAAACGCTGCGCTAACGCAAATGCACGCGTGTCCTTCCTCGGCTAACGAAATTGAAACAGACGATTAGTGGCGTATGAAAAGGGTCGCTTATAAATTTAGTATCTATATATTATGCTGTCGTTTCTCTCTCTCTCTCTCTCTCTTTCTCTCTCTTTCTACTTGCGATTCTATCTTCATTAAAACGTTGCGCACATCTTGAAGCGCCGCGTCGCCTGACAATAGCCCGCTCGAGATTCACACTGCTTGCCGGTGACATCGTCGTGTTTCGCCGTCAGCGTGACCATTACGTGACATTACGAGAGTCTTCAGCAACAAATTTTCACTTTCATTCTGTTATCGTCGCGCCTACTATCAGGACACTTCGGGAATGCTAAATGTCCAAAGCTTCTCGTCATGGGAGTACGTTTGATCGAGTGTTCCGTATCTACTTGCAAGTACGGCGACGCAAGACGAACGTTCCGTATAAAAGACTCGTTCTGCGTTCTGCGTTTTGCCGCAATACGATTTCACTAGATTGCAGAATAGAATTTGCGAAAACGCGGCCATCGGCCTCTTTAATGCGCGGGTCGTCCCTGAATAATGTAGAAGCGCCGATAAAAGTGCAATAAGTTTACACGCTAAACGACGTCTTTTTGTCCCGTTACCTCCTATTATTTACAAACAATTAACGATATTATGTTTTTCGTTTATGTCGAAAAAATATCTGGGAAAATTTTTACTCGAATCGATCGACGAACGTGTGCATTGTGCTCGTGATTGTGAAATCCCGGATCGAATTCGCGGAAGTGCGACGGTTCTTCTTAATTACGACCAACGTAGAAGCGGAGTCGTGCGTCGAAAAAGTCTCGAGTAATTAACACGTCTGTTGAATAATATCGATGAAATCGGCGTAGCCACTTTCGGTCGCGATCTTAACCGACGAATTTTCCCGGTTTCCTTAACATTAAATTGTCCGTATCTCGATGTAGGAACTATGGAGTTGCATCACTATGAAAACAATGTCTTCGATGATAATGCACACAACACTATATTTGCTTGTTTCGTGCCCAAACACGGCGTAATCGGACGAATTACGTGAACGGCTATCTCGCGCAGAACGTCTCTCTAATTGCGCACGCTGGGTATCGTGGTTGCTGCCAAGCGATACAGCGGTATTTGAGATGCGTCGCGAGACTTTTGAATTACATGTAGACACTTTCGGCGGAAGATAAGATAAAGCGAACTGGGAAAATTGCACTGACGCATGACCCCGTGTGTACGAAAGCATCTACGGTCCCGATGCGCGCTCAATGCCGAACTAATCGTCAACGGCCGCGGAATTTTCGCGATTTTCACGATCTCCGTTGCGCGTCAGCGAGCGAGCGCTCGTAATGACTGTTTAAATGAGCGATCAGTGACGTTTGTGCTTCATGTGAAATATGAATAAAGAGCTACAGCCGATCGGCTTGTCGGTGAAACTCTGGTGACTAAGAAGAACTCGCGCGGTTAAATTGCCGCTAATTTTGCCGGTGAGTGCCGTTTAATCGAGTGCCGTTTAATCGAGCTGAGGCTGTTCAGCGCATTCGTTCGCAGAGTGATCCGGCGGTAATCGATCCTTCGGACATAGTAATTAATGCAACACCAGCGTGTGTGTGTGCGGTAATCAATCAATGTTTGGTCCATGCGAAATCAGTGCACGGAGGATCGTTTTCTTTCGTCCGAGGATAAGCAGATTGATATCGTGCGAGCATGAACGTGCATTTTTGCAAGGTAAGTAACAACGTTTCGAGCTATATGCGTATTTCCAGCCTGATTTCGTATAGTTGTACAAAGCGTGCAGATTTCCGTGATAAGCTCCTTTTTCCGTACTTAGAATACTAACAGTTGTGTGTAGAGTAAAATATATGCACATGTAAACTTCGCCTGAAGATTCATTGAAGATTCGCCATTTTAACTGTACGTGTTATATAGTTATATATAGTTAACAAATATATAGATAACATCAACCACATCAACGAGTCCCGAGAGTTTTGCGTTGAACATTATCTCCCGGAAATATTTTACACAAAACGCGCAATTAGAGATAGTGAAATTTAATAGTTTAATCATTCTTACTTCCTCATTTAGGATCTTGATCGAAATTTCTCTTTTATCGATCGCTTCGGACGAAAAATAACCTAATATACTTGTCGACTATCTGTCATCGATGCTCTTCAGTATCTGACCCGATGCTTTTCGACGTTCCCGACGATGCGAAAAGCGGCAAGGAGGTATTCGGCGAAGTGAGAGCTCGTCTTGAAGATGGGATGCAAAACCAGTATACTGGAGTGCATGAGGGACAAAGTTGAGCTGGAGAAGAGCACGTCGTCCGAAACTAGAAGCTCTCTCGTTACAAGCGGTATGTCCCTCCCTTTCCTCCTTTCCGACACATTTCTCTATTCGTGTTGTTTAAATTTTCTCGAGAGATATACCGCCATATTCCCTCGGCTTGAATCTGAAAGTCAAAATCTAAAGCGGAGGAATTAGCCAACTGGAAAAATGCCTATGTGACGGTGCAAAGCTGCATACAGTTTTTATCAATTTTCATCCACAATGAAGATAGATACAAATAATGATCCTAACGATCTTTCCACGCCTCATGCAGCATTTTCAATGAGTACTCCTCCCTTTTCTCGATATGGTTTAGAGAAATAGTTGTAATATCGTATCTTGTTATTATGCGATCAGCTTAATAATTTTAGCGCACAACTAACACAGATGTAATGTAACATAGCCCACGATTGACCGTCGTCGTATTGCAAATTAATCGTTGCGTATTTTTCAATGAGATTGCAAAGGCAGCAGAGTCCGTAAACTACGTACGTCAGTCTCTATGTAAATATTTTCGGCGAAAAGTTAAAATGCCTCCTTCTGGCACAATGTTATCAAGTTTGCACATATTTGGCTTCTGGGCACACGTGATACGCGACTGGAGAACGTCAAACGTCAAAGCGTAGCAATTTTCTCCTGAAGGTCGGAGGAATTCTGGGCAGTTACGATCTTACTCCGAGTTTGCTCGGTAATCCGCTTACGACTGTGAGAACTGCAACGCTACGCTCTCTCGCCCAAAGGATTTATTTTTCTCCTCTCCATTTCGTTCATTTATTCTATATTTGTTACACGCTCGGATGCCTCAATCGGTGCAACGCGGAGAAAAATTGTATTCTCGACATTGTTCATGAAATTCAGTCGCATGTATAAATTGAATAAGATTGTTAAATATAATCACTTGTCAGTTCTCTCTCTGTATGAATATTTTATTATTATTTTCAACAACTGTGTGTGTGTATGTGTGTGATGTGTGCAACGTGTTTTAGCGTGTATGAAAAAAGATTTACTTGAAAGAGTGCGTCCACGGATCACAGTGTTAACGACCATTGCTTGGGCTTTTACAAGCTACTAAACAAACTATGGTTTGATGTTTTATTGTAATTAAAAATACGGTCAATTAGACACTTCTCAGGAGGTTTTCTTGGCCGGGAGACTTTTAATTTCTAACCACGGTGTTGGTTATGACGTCAACAAAGGTTGAGTTATGAACAGACTGGAACATTACCGCGTACGTCCGCGTGACGGATGCGTACCTTTCGTGAAGGAGGAGAGAAGGGCGGAGAGGTGGACTTTTCAGGTAACAGTCATTCTCCTTGACCTAGTCTACGATTGACCATCGCACAGTGTGCCGTGTGCTAACCGGAGTCATCGTTCGAGATGTGAATTAATCAGATATATGGATACACAGATAGGTACTTTCGGCGTTCCTACTTTTTCGACTTAGGAGTCTGCGCACCATGTCGCGCCAGGGTCGTGATAGTTCGCTTTTAAGGATCGATTCTGGGACATGGCTAATCATATTTCTGTGCTCAAGGACCTCCGTAGTGATGCTGCATTCAATTTCACTTCTACTTGTATCGCTAGATTTTTCCTCGACTCTGCAATGCTCTGAACTTGTAATCATAAGTCGATGGATCGATGGTATAAATTTTCTCAAAATTTGCTTTCGGCATAAGTTTGCTTCTTCCAAATTGGTGATATTTTATAACAAAATATTTATTATATTTATCATAAATATTCTCTTTCTTTATAATATAATATTCTTTTCTAATCCTTGTTCTAATGCCCTGAAAAAGCTAAGACACCTATATGAATGTTGTGTGCTAGATTTGAACATTTATTTTATCTTCAGATGTTTAGTAAGCGGCACGTACTTATTTCTCACGTAAGGAGAACAGCGTTTCTTCTTCTACGGTTAGCAATCCGCGTGCGTGGAATTGAGGTTTATTGGGTATTATTTAAGACGCGTAACTACAGTCAATGTCGGGAACTATCGTGCATGTTGCGCGAGAATTACGTAAACATTGGGATCTATCCGTTTCTCTTTGAATACAACACGCGGCGGCTTATAAATAAATATTCTACAGTTGCACGAACTTAAATACGATTCGATCGGAACATTGAAATTGCGCATCGGAAATCGAATACAGATACGTTGCATCGTATCAGGTCTACGAGTATAAATGCAGATCAGGTACTTGATCGGTCGCCGGTTTTCTAAAGAATTTATCGGATGCTTTAAGTTTTGTGGTTTTCTAGCCTACCGGAATAACACGCATTTATGCACGTAAATGTTATTTACAGACGTAACGGAGACCGACAAGGAACAAAGCAGCCCGTATCTCATGTTCTGCGAGCGTCGTCTTGTCACCGAAGAGGACGATCACAAAGAACAACCGCAACGTTAGTTACGATTGGTCATTACGTAGAACTATTTAACATCAAGTATAATTGAAATATTGTACACAGCAGGAGGAAGAAATATTTGTTTACCTTATCGTTCCTGGAATAATATCAAATGAAAGGGAAACTGTTTGCAAAATTTGCACGTGTTCACAATATATCAATATAATTGATGCAATTAATTATATAATTCAAGTGAAATCAAGATACATGTCAAGACGGTATTTTGTACGATATGTTTTTGATTCTGCCGAAATTTATTCCAGAAATGATGAGACGCGCAAATATTTTTTTTTCACTCACTGTGTAGGTTTTACATAATCTAGGAAATTTCTCATCGGTATTGATATCTACGCGCGTATCTTATTCCCTCAAGATTAATTTTATTGAGTCTGGCTGATATGCAAAATCATTAAGCGCGATATCTATGTGAATTACCTTACTTAGTTAATATCGACGACATCTACGTTGTCTCTTACTCGTATTAATGCGTAAGCAAGTTACCTGTTGCTTGGATTTTTATCTTATCGGGTCTGAGGTTATACCGTAGCGTGCGATTTTTATTCCGAACGAGGCGAACCTTGAATAATTTCATATGCAAAACGACCGCCGTGTGATTATTGCTCAAGATATTTGAAAAGATTTTATAAATGAATACTAACTCTCTTATTACTTATTCCTCTAAACTTTTTTGCTTTCAAATTTAACAATTTGCGCTCGTGTTAATAACGTTTATTATACATTATTTTTCCCTATATCGATGGGATATATATTGAGATAATTCGAGAAGTTAATACTTGAAAATGCCCAAAACACTACTAACTTTTACTGCGCCTACATTTAAGTTGCAATGAGTTATCAACGAGTTATCAACGACTTAGTTCATGAATCACGTTGAATTTCGGGATATTTCTTTCCAGCCAACGCGCGCGAGTGCCATTCCAAAGCTGTATGTTATTTCTGCGTATTCTGCTACATTATACCTTTATTTTGTAAAACTTGCTTTGCCGCGGTACGCACATTTTCACCCGTCTATCGAGCTAAATGGACCTACAGTATCTTGAATCTCCCCGACGACGCTATCGCGTCGCTCTTCTGGGGCCAGTCACTCTCAAGTAGAATTTTAACTTGGTCGATTCGGTTCTCTCGGTCAGTCGTTGTCTTTGGGCCGCATACGGCGCATCGTTCGGTGCGTTCGCCGATTTTTATCGTTGATTCAATATCCGGCTCGCGATTTCGAACACGTTTTCATCGAAACCGATAGTAGTTCAGTTAACTGTGAAATCTATACGGAATTCACACTTCCTCGAGTGCGCGTGTTAGTTAAATTTTCGATCGCACCGTTCTCAAATGCGAACGTGCCAAGAGGAAAATCGATCGTTGGAAAAACGTCCGTCTGCTGATTTCAATTCACTTGTGGCAACTTAAAAAATATGAACGTAATTTGTCTCACAGTGCGTAATTTGTCTCTCAGTGTCCGCGAATTTCTAACGAGAATAACATACGCTCTTGCCGATATTTACTGCTAACAGTGACGGGTAATAGCGTAAGACGCTACCGGTGTAATGAAAAAAGGCACACAGACAAACTTCATACCGTGCGAAATCACGTAATTCAATGATCGCAAGGCCGAAAGCATAATCCATATATGGCTTCGTCGCCGAATAGGTATTTTTTCCCAAGCGACGACGAAGATAGCTTGGAGGATGAATTATACGGCAATGGTGGGTACAGATTCTTATCTTCATAGAACTTGTTCGACGCATAAATTCATATTCAGACCTTGACTCAACCTTCCATCGAGAATACACGATGTATTCATTATACAATTTTTTTTCTAACATCGTATATCACTCGGTGATTAGAACGTTCTTTCAAAAAAAGATGGGAGGAAAAAGTGGAGCAACGATTAATATATCCCGTCAGTTAAGCCCAGTTGTGTTTTAATTGCAATTAATGCTACTGTGACCCACAAACCCCGTAAGATACCGCGTATTGAATAAGTGAACGCATCCTCAACGAGCGCTCGTCGCTAATTACCGATGCATCGACAACTGAATCACGCGTTAATTGATAGATTGGGAACGCGAGGAAAGATCCGATATCTAAGGAGAGACCGAAAGAATGAAATAGCTCCGCTGTCGTCCAAGCTTCGCTAATATATCGCAGCCGCGTACCGGCGATTACTCGTTGCCAAGAAATTCAATACGATTATTCCAAAAATTTATCCAACTCTCGAAGGCGATCGTAACTGAATTTTTGAATGTTCAATATTCCAGACAAGACAGATGTGCTTGACATCGTGGGTGAGAAGACGCCTTTCGAGGATAACGCGCACGACGACAGCGATTATCTGACCATTGTAAGTGACTTTCACTATAGTTCATTATAGTTGAAATAAATTGGCTCGTTTTGTATAATTATTAATTGTGCATTTCGCCCGGTAATTGCATTTACAAGTGAAAATGCTTTAGAATTTTTACATAATAAATATCCGTCACATAACGTGACTTCTCTTTAATGAAAACTTCGTGAAGGAAAGTTATAAAACAACAATGAATACTGAACGATTTATTTATAGAATTCATCTACAGAGTTTTACGGTCAATTATTCTGCGGATTATTGATATATTTATGCCCAAAATGATCNTATATATATATTAAATATCCGCTGTAATCAGGAAAAAGATAAGGTGTCATTTCGCTCATTTTTGCTAAAGTCTTCATAAATGTGTAAACAAATGCGACTCAAAGTCATTAAAGACAATGCACTTGACGGCAAATGACGCGGTATGTGACGTAGACAGGTCTTATCGCGTTTCTATTAATCACGGTCCTGCTATCTAGAGTCTTTCACATTCGTAATCAAAGATAAGGATCGTACAGGCATTGCTCCACTTCATGTTTTTGAATGTGGATAAGAGGCAGGCTGGTCTCCGTGGCAACGTATCGATCGTCGCCGTTTCTTTTTTAACCTTTCGTGATACCGTTGAAATTTTACGCGTGCTATAACTCAATAATAAAAATCCCGTACCGATGCCCCGTATATATATATTTCCCGCCGTTTCCCGTCGTTGTGATTTAACATCTACTGTTGATAGTTACCAATCGTTTCTGTTCAATATTGAAAACGAAAATTAACGGCGGTACGTAAAAATATTCAATATGCAACTTCATACAATATTGAGATTATCATCAAGGCTGTGTTCCGATATTCACTGCCAATACTAAAGAAAATATAAAGTTCGTGTTATGTATACTATAAATTTTCAGTGCTGGCAGTGAATATCGGAACGTAGCTTAAATAATGGTATAAACAAAGGCATATCAAAGGCTCTGTGAATATAAATTTCATGCTATTAATACTTCGTTGCAATTGCAATCGTACTTCGTTTCTTTAAATAAACCCCGACGTACCGGGGAAAATCGCGAAATTTACATCGACTATTGTGCGGCGAAGGGAAGTTCTCGAAAAAAAAAGCGACGCGGAAGTGCGCGCATAAATAGTTCGAAAAGAGAAGCAAAGTGAATCCCGTTCGTGAGGGCTGTTATTCGATTGCGTTAGGGGGAGCTCGATGAAAAACAAAGAAGAGAAAGTGGAAAAAAAGAAGGAAAAAACAGTCGGGGAATAATCCAGCAAAGGGTAGCCCTCGACCGTCAGTCCTTCCCGTTCTCACAGGACTTCATCGTAAACCCTGTAATCAAGCCCCCCTTTCCCCTCCCGCCTCGCGATCTCCGCGATTTATAAGACAGAAGCCGCGTGTTCTAAATATACACGTGTTTTCTGCGTAACGCTGACGTGGCTTTCCACCGACGGCCTTTTCAATAATTCGCTTAGTTTTTATCATAAAGTTCCGCGGAGGGTGACGAAAGGGTAATGCTCGATCGGCTCGATAGTCATCCCCCTCGATTAAATATGAAAATCGCCGAGTACGCTTCGCGACGTCGCGAGCGTAAACGCCGCTTGAATCGCCGGCTGAATAATTGATCGGCCGCGCGCAATCGCAGTGGGGCTGATTTCTCTCATTCGGTCGGCTTACCTCGACGAGTCGAGATGATGCTCGCGCTCGACCGACCGGCTATAGACAGGTGTCTATAGACTGTCTATAGATAGTCTTTAGGTAGAGTCGGAGCGGCCGGATAGGGAAACGTCAGTTGAAAGAAACGAGCCGCTTTCGCAGCTGTACGGATATGAACACGCGAATTTCATAATTTCGGCTTATTCGAACAGTGTCAGGTAAG